>NC_135768.1:6033984-6331484 GCF_052425735.1 Oculina patagonica
GCTTTCCCATCTTTACAAATCCGAACAGTTCTTAGACCGTAACCAAAGCGTCGAAATTTAAAGAGGTCAACTGAAGCATGTGCTTTGAAAGTGACGTCACAAAAATAATATTTCCCTTGGGGAGTAGTCCGCGTGGCAAATTTTGTAAGCTTAACATGAGGCAGAGCGCCTGCCAAATATCGAGAATATAGAACACCTGCTATTCTCATTTGGAAACAGAGAGGGTGAGGAGAACTTATTTTCTCTTTGCAAGTATTCAATATTCTTGATTAAAAAACTGAGTATTCAATATTCCTTACAATTTTGAGCCAATATTCAATATTCCTTTACAATTTTAAGCCAGTATTCAATATTCATTATTCCGCTTCAACCCCCGATCATCAAGTGTTAAATGATGACAGGTATTTTCAGGTATTAATAGGACCTTTCCTTCTGCACGAATTTTTTTTCTTTGCCTTCCCCTTTGCACGATTTTTTTTTCTTGCCATTTTGGCTTGCATGAATTTTTTTTTTGGTTTTTTCCCCCACCCCCCCCCCCCCCATCACTTTTCTAATGGTCCGTCCCTAAGAGGAGTTAAAATAATTAACATAATTCTACGCGAAACGTGACTCTCGACCGGCAGCATATGGAGGTGTTGTGTTACAACGGTTCTCATTTATAAAGGTTTGTATGGGAAAATACGCTTTCGAATTTATAGCTAAATATAATGACATTTTGACAATAAAATCAACTTACCTCAATGTCTTGTCGTTATGTCTGTTGTTATCTCGGTTCTCAGGCCGATCCGAGGCGTTTTAAGCGAGTTATGCTTCTTCTTAGTAGTGGAAACCAAAAATGGCATAACTCGCTTAAAACGCCTCGGATCGGCCTGAGAACCGAGATAACAACAGACATAACGACAAGACATTGAGGTAAGTTGATTTTATTGTCAAAATGTCATTATATTTAGCTATAAATTCGAAAGCGTATTTTCCCATACAAACCTTTATAAATGAGAACCGTTGTAACACAACACCTCCATATGCTGCCGGTCGAGAGTCACGTTTCGCGTAGAATTATGTTAATTATTTTAACTCCTCTTATTGTGAGCTTGGGCAGCCTGTGTTCAAATCAAATGACGGCGCAAATAACAATATTTCCTCAAAAAGTCATATTATTCCCTTATTTACTGTATAAAATCATTTGCTATATACAATTAAAGTGTAAAATACACACGCTAAAAAGAATGGCACGGCACAGCAAATTTTTGGCACCGTGCATGACCAAACTATTTCGAAAAGGCAAGAAGGGTTTCTGCTAGGCACGGTTCCAATTTTTATATCGGCACCCCTAGTTTCCAACAGTTTTCTTCCGAAGAAATGGAAGAAATTTTTTTTTGCTGTGACTGTTTATTGTGCTACGGCATTCTGCAAAACGCGGATTTTATCGGCAAGGAACGAGTTGTCGACAATTCACCATATTCAAGTTCTCAAGAGCAAAACAAATCGACTTCTGAAAGAAGTTGGCGAGCGGAGCATCTATCAGTTACCTAAGGTAGTTTTCATGGTCAACTTGGCTAGCGGCTTGGCCTGCAGGCGCGTGGGCCGAACGGCGGCGATAGTCATCCGGGATTTTTAGTTGCTTTTCGTGCGGTTTTCGCGCACTTTTCGCGGCTTGCCGCGGCTACCCAACCGGTACGTCACGTCAACTACAGCCGTCTACAGTGTTTAGCTAAAGAAACGGATTGGAAAATCTAAGTGTTTTTGGAAGAAAAATCTATTTTCCTTTATGTTTCACTCGTTTTGGAGGGACATGAGCATAAAGTTCTTGAAGCGAAGCTTAACTGACCATCAATCAAGGCCTCTGAGGTAAAGGAAAAGCCGCCGGAAATGTAAGGTAACAAAATTTACTGAATTGCATTATTTCCGAATTTTATGACAAAGGAAAAATAAGCTTAGTTTTTGTTTTCTGGACGCAGTTTCGAGAAGTTTTGTATCGGCTGTCTTTAAATATTTTCAGGAATACTTTGCCGCTTGTGTAGTACATGTAAGCTCTAATGAAGTGATTTTTTTTACCCGGAGTTTATTTTATTTTGGGTCGATATCTGTTGCCGTGAGCTGATTTTCATTCCTGCGAACAGGCTTCCCGGCCTGTGCACTAGGACGGCGGGGAATCCCTTGCCTTGATGTTCTTTCTTTTGTGAGTTTATTTTATATTGCTGTCAGTTTATTCCGATTTAAAGCCTTAAATTTTCTTATAGTAAACTGAATAGATTAAAATAGTGTCTTGCATGCTCACAGCGGCCCTGTAATGAAAAGAATTTAGAAATATCTGTCTACTATTAAAATCTAGCAGATCTTAAAGAATATAATTAGTCTCTTTCGTTTATACATTCTAGTCTTTTGCTTTGGTAAAAAAGAGTGTGTTGTTGTTGTTGTTGTAGTGCATTTAGGTAAAGTTTTACGAAGTGTTGAGCGACGGCAAAACATAAAAGCTTGCCCAAAATGATTGTAAGCTTAACTTTATTTACGCTAAACTTATTCTAAAAATTATATTTTACGCCATCTGAGTAGCTCAGAGTTTTTGAAGTAATTCCAGACAAATTTCTTCGCCTTAGTGGAGCTCCCTTTTACACTGAATAACTCGTAGAGATGAGTAAGTGTCCATAAATTAAAAGTTGCTCACACTGTACACACGGCAAGAGATAAAAGATAACGACCGATCTATCTCAAAAAAAGTTTTAAATATTGTAAAATGTGTACGTGAGCAGCCCATTTGAGTGCAGTGCAGCGCAGTTGGTTTTTTTCATTCTGTGTTCATGCCTTCCTCTTCAGCAAACGAGTGCGGCCCATGCAGAGCTCTCGATTTTATAACCTCTGAATAAATGCATCGCAATAAAATATATTCTGGTGAATGAATTTGTGTCTGCCATTCGGCAAATGCACTTATTGTTACTGAAAAAAATAACTAAAGCTACGTGAAACAGTCATCTGGCTTATTAAAAGGTTTATACGCGCGACTGATAAAACGCTGCATCCTAGAGAATCATAAAGTTTTACTAGAATCTAATAACCCGAGAGGACTTATCAAAAATTATTTTATTTTCGAATTAAGCATTAAGCAAAATGAATGTGGCTTTTAGCACTATGTGTGTTCGGACCACATTCACTTGCAGCTAATCTGACATGAAATCGAACTTAACCATGTAATCGGCCAAACGCGTACTCGAACTATTACTCCCAGAATTGTATTACACTAGGTGCCAAGATTTCGCAATAATACTGACGTAAGCTGTCACCATAGCAATTCTAAATAGGCGGCTTTGGTAGAGGTTAGAGATTTTTGTGCAATTTCAAAAAAATAAAACAAACAATGCTAGAAACGGCGATATGATATGAAACACTTCAGCGATTACTAGATATTTTCTAAAGAAAATAAAAAAACGAATTCACAATCCCTCTGTTGAACAAAGCCTGTAATGCGTTAAGTTTGAATAGTCGAACAATATACAGGTTTATGTTCTAATGTAAGTTATTGCGAAAAATTATTTTTCAACTCAAATATATTCTGAATGTATGAATTCCTGTACGTACTCACTTGCATTGAGAAAAGAAACAACAGAAGCAAAAACATACATGTGGCCGACTATCAAGAGTAATTTCTCTTTAGCGAACTTTGACTTGATTAAAGGGTGATTTTCACTACCTAATGTTCTTCAGTTCATAAAAAAATCTGCTCCAAATAAAGTTCAGAGTTACCTATTGGTAAATATAATGTTCACAGGATTTTAAATCCGCACGTATTGCCGACCTATGACGAGGTTACCCGAAGCGGTCTGAAAGTAAACGGTCTGTAGACATCTTCGCACAGCTGCAAAGCGATTTCCTCGTCGATTGATTCCAATCCCATCTCCAACTCGAACTTCTTGAATCCAAGCGGACGCTCCTCCTGCAGTTCTTTTAGAGTTTTTCTTTTCACCGGTACATCCGTGCTACTTTGAGTGTTGTCAGCGCTGGAGAGGCGATCTGCTCGGATCTGTTCCATTGCCCGTTTCCTTTGGCTCCTCGAATTTCGAAATTGATTTCCTTTATCCTTTCTTTTCGCTAGTTTTGTCATGTGTGCTCCCATTTCTGGCCAAGAAAGTTGAATTTTCTGTGCAAACTTTTTTTCCCTTTAATCTGTCAAGGATAACAGATTCAGATCACAATGTATGTTCACAATCCGTACTGTCGACTCTAATTTATAACACTTTTATTATAAAACGTTTATTCGTTTATGTAATGTTTAATAAATGAGCAGCAGTGTTTTATCAAGTTTAAAACACGAGGCGCAGCCGAGTGTTTTAGACTTGATAAAACACGAACTGCGAATTTATTGAACGGCTTAAAAATCTTCTGATGTAGATCAACTCATTCTTGCACTAATATTTAGATTTGGGGTTATTTTGGCCTAGAAAATTGGACGTAAAGTTCAGCCGTGTCTTTATCAGATATAAAGACACTCATTAAACATTAATTTCTTTTGTATTTTCTTTATGAATTATTAAGGGCCCATTACAGTATCTCGTTGCCAAGCTACGCGGTTGCCACGCAAGTGCAATTTTATTTCCGGTTTTCTCGCATTCCTGATTCAGCTTAGCGGCAAAATTTTACGCGAGTTTAGTTCCCTTTCGGTTAGAATCATATTCCAATCACGGAAATTTGTTCTGCAGTAAAAGCAAACTGGGTAAATTGAAATAAAAATAAAAGTTTGTCATACTAAATGATTGCAAAACATATACGAAGCCTGAAGCAAGTATCCGAAACCGCCGAAATACTTTTAAAAGTAGTGCCGATGCATTAGAAAACATGCGAATGTGCGGCGCTACCGTATTTTCGTCAGTTTCCCCTTCAGCTCACTGAAGAAATCTGTGAAAGCTACTGGCAAAAATTAAAGCACTGTCACTAGAACTAAACGAAGCTCAAAAAAAAAAAACAGCGATTCATTTCGTTCGCAAAACGAAGGTAAGATAATTTTTACGCAGTTACCGCAGAAATATAGGAATGAACTCGATTTATCTGCCGTAAATTGCTTGCAGAAACTGCTGATTATGATTCGTACAGCAGTCTAACCACAGGACAAATTCAGTAAGGTACAAAACTGCGAAAACTAAACTATATAAAACACCTGTATAAAAACATTTCAGCTTACAAACGTTAACTATTTATTCAACCGAACTATGAATTGTAGCCTCCTTTACAAAACATGATTACGCCGTTTACGCTAATTCGCAAATTACAAGCCGAAAATAAAGAAACTCACACTAAACTCTTTTTAATACTTACGACCGCCTTTGTTTACATTTGTCTTAGCCTCTACATGTTCGTTGAGCGACAGTAAACGTTGTTAAAGCTGTCCGAATACCAGCAAGAAGTAAAGTTTGCCGTGTCGAAAAGTCGTTTTTGAAGCGTACGTGAGCGGGGGAAAGCCAACTTAGTGCAGCAATGTCAATTAAGATGATTTCAACCAATCATTCACCGTATAATTTTACTTCCGGTACGGACGAAAATGCGAGTTTTTCTCGGAAGGAAAAAAACGTACCTTCTGTTTTTTGCAGTAAATCGAAAGAAAATACATTTTTCTTTAAACGTAAGCATGCGTTTTCGGAAAATCAAAACAACATCAAAGTTGTGTTCAAAAACGTGGTCAAAAGAACACATTTTCTTTACTTATTTTTTAAGTTTTTGTGCTAACGGAAAACGCATGCTTACATTTTTTAAGATAAACGTACTGATTGACATAATACTACAAGCTATGAATGAGACCGTAAGTTTCTTGCGTAAAACTCAGTTGTTTGTTCTGGGTCACGTGACATTAGACGTGCACCGATGACGTCATCAACTGACTTGCAGTCGCACTCTAAAACTCCTGTCTAAATTTGGTTAAATAAAAGCAAAGATATATCAAGTTACAGCCAATTGAAATCTCCCTAGCAACGGCCCCAAAAGATACTGTAATGGGCCCTTAATGAGTTTTTTAATCGTGTTCAATTCGCGCGACTGATTGGACACCTTCGCTACGTCAACAGAACTGTCTTTCAAGGGCTTTCCAGACGTTATGTAATAACGCAGACATGTGATTCGCCACGTGTGCTTCCACTTTTGGCCAGGAATTTTAAATCTTTGGTGTCAAGGTTTCTCTTTCCCTTCCCCGCGAGTAAACGCTCGCTACGCACCTGAATTGATTTTGAAGAGCACAATGTACGCTCACACTCCGTTCTGCCGGAGAAACATGGTTTGTACACGCTGCTTAGGCTATGTTTACACGAGACCGGTTCCACACGGATCCAAATGGATTAAGGTCATTAGGTCCGAAAATTGGCCTTCTGTTTACACGGGACCGCACTGGAACCGGTCCGGATCGGGTCCGTTCCGGACCGGTTCCAAAAACAACCAGTGAAGTACCAAGTGTTTACATGGAACCGTTTGGAACCGGTCCGGGCAATTTTTTTACGCCCACTTCAAGATGGCCGCCAACACGGTCATCGACTTGTAACTAGTAACCGGTTAACCTACTATGCACTTAACTATGCACTCCGGTTAGCCTACTATTCACTTTGGTTAGCCTACTATGCACTTTGGTTAGCCTTCTATTCACTTTGGTTAGCCTACTATTCACTTTGGTTAGCCTACTATGCACTTTGGTTAGCCTACTATTCACTTTGGTTAGCCTACTATGCACTTTGGTTAGCCTACTATGCACTTTGGCTATAGCCTACTATTCACTCCGGTTAGCCTACTATTCACTTTGGTTAGCCTACTATTTACTTTGGTTAGCCTACTATGCACTTTGGTTAGCCTACTATTCACTTTGGCTATAGCCTACTATTCACTCCGGTTAGCCTACTATTCACTTTGGTTAGCCTACTATGCACTTTGGTTAGTCTACTATTCACTTTGGTTAGCCTACTATGCACTCCGGTTAGCCTACTATTCACTTTGGTTAACCTACTATGCACTTTGGTTAGCCTGTTTACGGTTAGCTCTCTATTTTTGTAAGGATAACACGATATATATAGTTAAAATTTACGAAATCAAGGAGCCAGCTCCCGGTGGCTTAGTGGTCATCACACTCCCTTTTTTTTCGGTCAGACGACCCGGGTTCGACGCCACCACGGTGCACTTTATATTGAATATTTTCCTTTTGCCTTTTTGATAAAATTCGAAAAAAAAAAAAAAACAAACCTGTGTCTAAAGTGGGCGTAAAAAAGAAAATTGCCCGGTCTGGATCGGTTCCAAACGGTTCCGTGTAAACAGAAGCCAAACCCGTCCGTTTCGGTTCCAAGCGGTTCCAGTCCGGTCTCGTGTAAACGTAGCCTATTAAAGACAGCAGAACAGTTTTTCCAGACACTTGTTTTCAATTCGGCCACGGGCATGTTAATGAACTTCAACTGAAGTGTGGCCCACATATAGGTCCAACGCAAGCCGCGAGAACACTCATCCTCGCGGGTAGGCATAAATAGATTGTGCTCGGCAACTTTTGAGCAACTTTTTGTCGTACCAGCAACCTAAGGCAACTTTTGCCTTCCTTGGCAACTTTTGAGCAACGAATTGACATAAAACCGATCCAAACCATTAAAGGTCGTTTCATTTCGAAGGATTTTTGTCTTTTTTTTTATCTTTTTTTATTTTTTTATTATTTTTTTTATCTATTATTGAAGTTATGTTGAGTTCAAAGAGTATATTGATTACAACAAAGTGTTTATATTTCTCATATAACAATGGCTTTTTGGCTTCTTTTAATGATTGTAAGAATATTTAATAAAAAATGTTTAAATGGCAACAAACAAACACGTTTTGACTCTAGAGAGCAAGAAACTTTTCTAAATTTTGGTGGCAACTTTCTGATATTGGAGCAACTTTTGGTTATTTTTGAAGCAACTTTTCCTGAATTTACTAGCACAATCTATTCATGCTTACTCGCGGGACCCACGCAAGCAGCGAAGCCGCGAGAACACTCATCCTCGCGAGTTCGGGTGCGGGTTTATTCGGGTTTGTTCACTGACTTGAGGCTGGCAACCCGAGAGGACTTTTCAAAAATATAGTATTTTCGAATTCAGCATTTAGCAACTTGAATGCTTTTTGCAGTATGTGTGACGAGGAATCTACTGAGAACTTAGCCATGAAATCGGCCGATTATTCCCTGAATTGTACTCCACTCAGTCCAATTCAGTTATTAGGACGTATCGCTAAATTTTGAAAAACAATTCGTGACAAGATTTCGCAACAATACTGATGTAAGCTGTTACCATGGCAATTCTAAATTGACACCTTTGGCAATGTTGGAGATTTCAGTGCAATTTCGGGATAGTGGCGATGGCGACAGAACCAAAAAAACAGCTGTTCAGTAAATTGTATACAGCTCAAATCTAAACATTATAAGCAAGTCAGATGATATACACCTAATTGCAATAACGTTGTCATAAAAAAAGAAAAAAGGTAAAAGGTAAATAGGAATTAATTAGCGCAGTTTCATAACTTATTCATTCACAGAAAACTCACGAGTTTTTATCAGCACACTTTGAGTCCACCTTTTTATGCTGTGACAAGATAAATAAATTTATTCGTCTTTTGAGGCATATTGGTCATATTGAGGCCATCTGTGCGAATAAATTTCTATGCATGCGCTTAATTAATTCCTATTTGACCTTTTCCTTTTTCCTTTTTCTATGACAACCTTATTGCAATTAGGTGTATGTCTAACGCGCAAAACGCAAATTAATAACAGTCACCGAAATTAATCGAATTCTGCAAATTTTATTACTTTTCACCCTTTGGGAATTTAGGGTTCCAGTATGTAAATCAATCAATAAAGAAAGAAAAAAACAAACTTTTCTCGAGAAAAGGGTGATTTTCACTACGTAACGGTCTTCAGTGAGTAAAAAATCAGTTCCTAGAGTTACCTCTTGGTAAATGTTCGCAGGCTTTTCATTCCGCACGCATTGCCGACCTATAACGATTTTACCACGGGGGGTCTGAAAGTAAACGGTCTGTAGACATTCTCCCACAGCTGCAAAGCGATTTCCTCGTCGATTGATTCCAATCCCACCTCCATCTCAAACTTCTTGAATCCGGGCGGACGCTCCTTTTTTTCTTTTCACTGGTACATCCGCGCTACTTCGATTGTTGTCAGCGCTGGAGTGGCGATCTGCTCGGATCTGTTTCTTTGCTCGTTTCCTCTGGCTTCCCGATTTTCCAAAGAGTTTTCCGTTTTCTTTTTCATCTGCTGGTTTCGTCAAGCGAGATCCCATTTCTGACCAAGAATCTTAAATCTTCTGTGCAAACGTTTTTTTCCTTTTATCGGTCAAGGATGACAGATTCACCGAAAGTAAACGTTCGGTTCCGGAATCGAATGTCAAGAACACAATGTATGTTCACACTCAGGCTATGGGATCACGTTTATTACAAAAAATAAACACGTTCATTATAACAGCAACATCAAAAAAACACGTTTATTATTCGTTTACAATCAGCGCAGCTGATTGGGTGCCTTTGCTATGTCAGCAGCACTGTTTTTCAAGGGCTTCCCAGACACGTTATCCAAACACGTGATTCGTCATGCGTGCTCCCACTTCTGGCCAGGAATGTTAAACTTTCTGTGCAAACGTTTTTTCCCTTGTATCGGTCAAGGATGACAGATTCCAGATCTACTGCAAGTAAACGTTCGGTTCCCGAATCGAATGTCAAGAACACAGTCCGTGCTGTGGGATCTGATTTATAACACGTTTATTATAACAAATAAACACGTTTATTATATCAAAAAAATGAAAGTAACACGTTTATTATAACACGTTTATTATTCGTTTACAATCGACGCATCTGATTGGGTGCCTTTGCTATGTCAGCAGCACTGTTTTTCAAGGGCTTCCCAGACACGTTATCCAAACACGTGATTCGTCATGCGTGCTCCCACTTCTGGCCAGGAATGTTAAACTTTCTGTGCAAACGTTTTTTCCCTTGTATCGGTCAAGGATGACAGATTCCAGATCTACTGCAAGTAAACGTTCGGTTCCCGACTCGAATGTCAAGAACACAATCCGTGCTGTGGGATCTGATTTATAACACGTTTATTATAACAAATAAACACGTTTATTATATCAAAAAAATGAAACACGTTTATTATAACACGTTTATTATTCGCTTACAATCGACGCATCTGATTGGGTGCTTTTGATACCTCAGCAGAACTGTTTTTCAAGGGCTTCCCAGACACGTGATTCGTCACGCGTGCTCCCACTTCTGAAATTGGACTTTATTATGTAATGGGCCGAGCGCGTACTCGCCCCATTACTCCTAGAATTAGCCATGTTGGAAACGAGCGGGGGACTGGGTACAAATATTCAATATCGATTGAATTGAAAAATTGGGTCTGTCATCTGAAAGAGCATCCAAAAATTAGTAACTTAAGCAAATTTGAGAGTTATTGGTTTAAACGCAAAGGCATGGTACTCTTTAACCCACACTGTATTATCCAAATTCAAATTTTAGAGCCGTTATTTTCCTTATATTATAGTACTGGCCCTGAAGAAGACTAGCTCTGCTAGTTGAAATATTGGCCAATAAATCTTGCCCTCCTGCCGTTGTACTAGCCTTGCAATCAATTTGGTTTTATAAGCACTTAGAGTGACGTCTGGTACGAGCATTTCTTGAACAAGAGATCCGGCAGGAGAAAAGCCAAGCAGTTTTTTCTTCGTTGCGTGGTCCCCTGCATCCAAACTGTTTTTGTAAGAGAGCTTAGTATGGATTGGAGGGACAGTTAAAGCTTTCTTATTTTATCGATTTTTAAAAGTGAACCATACCTATGTGTTTAAACCAATAACAATGAAATTTTGTAAATAAACTAATTTTTGGATGCTCTTTCAGATCCCAGGGTTCATTTTTCAATTTAATCAATTTTTAAAATTCGTACCCAGTCCCCTGCTCGTTTAGAACATGGCTAATTGTGTTCTACTCGATCAGCGTGGGTGTGCAAAGATATTGCAACAATACTGACGTAAGCTGTCACCATGGCAATTTTTATTAGGCGGCTTTGGTAAATGTTTATTATTTATGTGTAATTTCAGAAAATAAAACAAATTATATATACGATTATATAGATATATTCTAAAGAAAATAAAAAAGAGAATTCACAATCCCTCTGTTGAACAAAGCCCGTAATACGTTTATAAGTCGAACGATATCCAAGACATGTTCCAAGCTTTATCAGTTTTAATGTAAGTTTTTGCCAAAAATTATTTTTCCTCTTAAGTATATTCTAAGTGAATGAGTTTCTGTCAAGCAAAAGGCAAATGTACGTACTCACACTAAGAAACAACAGAAGCAAAAACACAGATGTGGTCGACTTTATTAAGAGTAATTTCACTTAAGCGAAAAACTATTTAATCAGAAAATCGATCAATAAAGGAAGCAAAAATATAAACTTTGACTCGAGTTAAATATGATTCTCGCTACATTACATTCTTCAATACATAAAAAAATCGGCTCCAAAAATGTTCAGAGTTACCTCTTCGTAAATGTTTACAGGCGTTTTAATCCGCACCAAAAGACAAGGTTAATAAAAAAGTATATAGCGGTCTGTAGACATCCTCCCACAGCTGCAGAGCGATATCCTCGTCGATCGATTCCAATCCAACCTCCAACGCGAACTTCCTGAATCCGGGCGGACATTCCTTTTGCAGTTCTTTCAGAGTCTTTCTTTTCACCGGTACATCCGCGCTACTTCGAGTGTTATCAATGCCGGAGTGACGATCAGCTAGGATCTGTTTCTTTGCCTGTTTGGTTTGGTCACCGCCTTCCGCATTTCCAAATAGTTTTCCGTTACATGTACCCTCCTTTTTCGCTGGTTTCGTTATGAGTGCTCCCATTTTCTGCGCCAGAAATTGCTTGAAAGGCAAATTCGCTTCAAGTAACCGTTCGCTACCTGAATGAATTTGCTACGTACGTCAGCAGAACCATTTTTAAAGGGCTTTTTTCTCAGACACGTGCGCTTTGAGCTCTGACACGTGAGCGTAAATGAATTCGGCGCAAAAGCGTGACTCCCATATGGGTAACACGTGAGCAGCGAGACCGCGAGGACGAGTCGACTCCACGGATTCGTCGCTTGCGCGCGCGGCAAATCGACACACTCGTAATCTGATTGGCTGGCTACTGACATAAATAACTTTATTTATACAATAACCGAGTTACTGGGCGCGTTGTGATTGGTTGATGCCTGTCATCTATTAGAGTACAGGCACACAGATGACGTCACTGTGTGGTGAGACTCGCGCACGTGATCAGAGTTCATAGTCCAAATCAGTGTTGTCGGCAAAGTATTTCAAAACTCGCGGGGCTACAACAGAACGAAAAATTTTAGCTTAAAAGAAACAATCCGCCAAGAATCGTTCACCGTTCGGAACATTTGACTGAGTTAAACAAGCTTGATGTAGACAGTGAATGAGTGTAAAGGTTACAGATTTGAACAACTTTCCAAATGGAATAAAGGTTAGTTTTTTCGTTAATGTTTTAATTTTCCATTATTTCGTTTATTAAATCGGTTCACTAGTACTTCGTGGTTACGGAAAACTTAAGCGTTAAATGAAAACAACTTTTCACCACCGTTTGCATGCGGCTTTGCCTACACTGAAGTGTAATGAAATCTTCTGTTATTGTATAAAACAAATACTAGATTCAATTTTGCCGTGGGTCTGTTCAGTTATAGATCACAGAAGATGTCAAAATGTGGTAGGAACATCAGTGACCCACTCGCCTAACGGCTCGTGCGCCACTTTTTTTGTTCTTACCACATTTTGACGTCATCCGTGATCTATAACTGAACAGACGCACGGCAAAATGGAATCTATTTGTTAAATAGATAGAAGGCCCTCAAAGCGCATCATTTATGTCCACACTAATGCATTTTCGTTGATGCTTTTCGTCAATGCGTTTTCGCCTATTGTTCACACTACAACGATCAAAACACCCCTATGCGTTTTCCCCGTCCATTCAACAACGTTGATGTGAGCATGCGACAAATCCACGATGTTTGTGGTGTTTCGCACTAACGTCATTTTCAAATAAACCCGGTTGTTTACCAAAAATTGCACGTGAAGGCATTATAATCCATACATTCTTCTTCTCTGAGTAATCAGTATAACTTTGGATAACTAGAACGATATTGAATTCTAGGAGAGCGATTATGCTCGGACCACCGGCCATATTTTCTCTCCCTTCCAAAGAGACTGGATTGGAGTTGCGTCACCAGATGACGTCAGCGTTTTCGATATGGCTCGTTTTCAAATGTCTCTACTTTTAACAGCGTTTTCAAATGTATGCGTTTTCGATAAAAACGATGAGCGTTTTCGATCGTTGCAGTGTGGACGATAGGCATGAACGCATCAACAAAAACGTAATTAGTGTGTGTGGGCCTAATTCAGTTTTTAATCCTTGTTTAATTGCATCTGAGCCTCCCTGAGGAAAACCTCCCCTACTGATAAGCCACTGCGTTGCCGGGGCTCAACCTTAAACTTTCCTTTGTCGTTATTGGCCAAAGCTGATATATCTCGTGGAACAATTGGGCGGGCACTATCACAATACGGAATGCACCAAGACCCACTATAAAAACAATATCCTCCATTTAGCATAAAAAATATGAGAAAATTTGTGCCCGGGCATTGTCTGTTCCGAAAAACAAAAGCTCGAGAAAAACTATGATAAAAATTCCAAATTTCCGGCTAGGCCTAATTTTATGACGACAATTAGATCGACCGGTTTTCGGATCTTTGCGTGAATTCTTTGCTGGTTTTTGCCTTCATTTAGTGGCTTATTTCGTTGTACATTCGCATGGACAGGCATTTTCAATTTAAGTTCAGTAAAGCCGTGAGTTGATGTTCTTTTGCTGTGAGTTCATTTTCTTTGACCGTGAGTTGATTTTCGTTTACCATGAGTTGATATTGCTTTGCTGTCAGTTTATTTTATGCTGCTGTGAGTTTACTTTGTTCTGCCTGAAGACAATTTGTTCTGCCTTGAGTAAATTTTGTTGTGCCGTAAGAAATTCATCTTGCACCAATGGGCCACCATACTAGTATTTTGGCCGCTTTTAACTAGAATGGAAATATTATTTTTAAGTCCGGTATTAAAAAATAAACAGTTGAATATACAGTTGAATCTTCTGTGCAAAAGTTTTTTTTCTTATATCGGTCAAGGATGACAGATTTACCGCAAGTAAACTTTCGGTTCCCGAATCGAATCTCAAGAACACGATGTATGTCCACAATCCGAGCTGTTGGAACTGATTTATAACTTGTTTATTATAACGAAAAAACACACCTTTATTATAACAGCAAAAACAAAAAACACGTTTATTATTCGTTAACAATCGGCGCAACTGATTGGGTGCCTTTGCTACGTCAACATAACTGTTTTTCAAGGGCTTCCCAGACACGTTAGCCAGACACGTGATTCGTCACGCGTGCTCCCACTTCTTCCCAGGAACTTTAAATCTTTGATGCCAAGGTTTTTCTTTCCTTTCTCGCAAGGAAACGGTCGCTACGCACCTGCACTGAGCGTCAAGAACAAAATGTACGCTCACACTCCGTACTGAGGAACGTGATTTATACACGCTGCGAAGTCAGCAGAACTGTTTTCGAAGACAGTTTACCACACACGTGTTTTCAACTCAGACACGTGTATGTAAATGAACTTCAACAGACGCACGACCCACGAATGGGTCCCACACGAGCGGCAAAGCTGTTCTCGCACTCGTTCTCGCGCGTTCGCTTCTCGGTCATGTGATTCAAGACAGTGCAGAGCATTTTATTTCTCTCTTAGCTCCATGTTACCAGTAGACATGCATGCATGTCTTAGCTATGTTTTTAACTCGGACACTTAGAAACTCGATGTATTTTTGTCGGGAAAATATTGCTCATTCGCATTTCGCTCTTTTTGTCATTTTTGTCCAAGAATGGGGGAAGCAGGGATGGCGCAGTGGTGAGAGCGCTCTCCTCCCACCAATGTGGCCGGGGTTCGATTCTCGGACCCGTCGTCATATTTGGATTGAGTTTGTTGTTGGTCCTCGTCCTTGCTCCGAGGATTTTTCTCTGGGTTCTCCGCTTTTTCTTCTTCCAGAAAAACAGCTAAAAAACAACACTTCTAAATTCCAATTCCATCGGGAATCCGAGGTCCACAGGTTTGATAGTCGAAAGACTGTGATGCGCAACACTCGTAAAACAAAGTTGATTTATTTTATTTATTTAATGTTCAAGTACACTAGTATTAGTTGCTAATTTCCTGATGAAGTCAGGCAATGTCTTACGTAATATTTGAACCAAAGTACAACAGTTCAATCCTATCGTACGCTCAACCTTTCTGATTTTTAGTCGTTCATTTGCTGATCAGATCCACCAGGATCCGGTTACTTTTTGTTGTCCGTTGGCCTTTTCTAAAGTTAAAAGTGTTCTTTTTTTGCACTATATATGTGTGTCCGGACTTATTCGCTTGCAATTAATTACTCGCCCGATTACTCCCTTAACTGTACTCCACTCAGTCCAATGGTTATCACTTATCGGCAAGGATGTATCATTAAAATTTTGAAAAACAATTTGTGCCAAGATTTCGCAATAATTCTGACGTAAACTGTTACCATGACAACGGCAAATTGGCACCTTTGGCAAATGTTAGAGATTTCAGTGCAATCGTCACCGAAATTGATTCAATTGTGGAAATTTGTTTTCAATTCATTGTTATTTTCTAAAGAAAAAACAAAACAGAATTCACAATCTCTCTGTTGAACAAAGCCCGTAATACGTTAAGTCTGAATGGCTGAACAATATACAAGCTTTATGTTCTAATATAAGATATTGCGAAAAATTACTTTTTCCAATCAAATTTATTCTGAGTGAATAAATTCCTGTCGAGCATTAGGCAAATGCACAAACTCACACTGAGAAACAACAGAAGCAAAAACATACATGTGGCCGACTTAATCAAGAATAATTTCTCCTAAGCGAAAAAATTACATTCATCTGAAAATCAAACAATAAAGAAAGAAAAAGTTACAAACTTCGACTCGAGTAAACGGTTATTTTTCAGTATGTAACGGTCTTTAGTACATAAAAAATTTACTCCAAATAAAGTTCAGAGTTACCTCTTGGTAAATGTTCGCAGGCTTTTCATTCCGCGCGCATTGCCGACCTATAACGATTTTACTACGGGGGGTCTAAAAGTAAACGGTCTGTAGACATCCTCCCACAGCTGCAAAGCGATTTCCTCGTCGATTGATTCCAATCCTATCTCTAACTCGAACTTCTTGAATCCAAGCGGACATTCCTTCTGCAATTCTTTCAGAGTCTTTCTTTTCACCGGCACACCAGCGCTACTCTTAGTGTTGTCAACGAAGGAGTGGCGATCTGCTCGGATCTGTTTCTTCGCCCGATTCTTTTGGCTCCTCGAATTTCCAAAGAGTTTTCCCTTTTCTTTTCCTTCCGCTGGTTTCGTCATGCGTGCTCCCATTTTTGGCCAAGAATCTTAAATCTTCTATGCAAACGTTTTTTCCTTCTATCGGTCAAGGATGACAGATTCAAGGAAAGTAAACGTTCGGTTCCCGAATCAAATGCCAAGAACACAATGTATGTTTACAATACGAACTATGAGATCTGATTTATAACACGTTTATTATAACAACAACAAAAAAACACGTTTTTTATTCCTTTACAATCGGCAACTGATTGGGTGCCATTGCTACGTCAGCAGAACTGTTTTTCAAGGGCTTCCCAGACACGTGATTCTTCACGCGTGCTCCCACTTCTGGCCAGGAAACTTAAATCTTTGGTGCCAAGGTCATTCTTTCTCTTTAATTCCCCGCAAGTAAACGGTCGCTACGCACCTGCACTGAGCGTCAAGAACACAATGTACGCTCACACTCCGTACTTAGCAACGTGATTTATACACGCTGCGAAGTCAGCAGAACTGTTTTCGAAGACAGTTCACCAGACACGTGTTTTCTAATTCAGACACGTGCATGTTAATGAACTTCAACAGTCGTGTGACCCACGAATGGGTTCCACGCGAGAGGCAAAGCCGTTCGCGCGGGTTCGCTTCTCGGGCATGTGATTCAAGACAGTGCAGAGCATATTATTACTCTCTTAGCTCTATGTAACCAGTAGGCACGCACTCAGACACGTAGCAACTTGAGTTATTTTTGTCGAAAAAAGTAATATTGCTTATTCGCATTTTCGCTCCTTTTCTCTTTTTTTCCAAGAATGCTCAAGTACACTAGCCAAACGTAATCTCGTAAGTGTTTCTTAGGTAATGCAAATGCAAAAGTTCAAGAAGAGTGCGCCATTGACATCAAGGGGTCCATAAATGAAGTTCATGCAGGTATCCCCGATTTTTATGGAAACGAAGGAGCCACCTTTATATCTCCTTTTTTGCCTAATCAACGAAAGGCCAGTCCCCTCTTCTTATCGTTTTGAACACACCTGGGTCCATCATTCAGTTTTGCGCCACTTGAAATAAATACTTTTAGTTGAGCTTCACTTAATACGCGCACATTGTGGTCCTTCACTGGCTTCACATAGCTATCATATTTTCTCTTGGCCCTTTGTTTTGAATATATAACATACCAGCCTATGTAACATATACCTGGCTGATTGGGTAAAAGGATAACTAGGTAAGGTACCCCTTAAAGAGCCGGCGCAGGTTTTTGTTTGTCACTGCGGAAAAATACAGTATTTTAAAAAGAAAAAAACCGTGAATAAATTAGTTTTATACTTCTGTCGGGGGAACGAGTGCCAGTTGATGGCGATATCACCAGAGCACTTCTCCGTTAAATGACTGAGCCCACGGTTTTCGCCCCAGAAGTTGCTAAGCAACATTACGTATTTATACGCGCGACGGCTTTCGGAGGACTCGTTTACGCTCGCGCTAGTTTTTGATTGAATGAAATAATTCGGAGGTCGTCCCATAAGTTGCTAAGCAACATGGCGTATTTATACGCGCGACGGCTTTCGGAGTAGTCGTAAGCGCTCGCGCTAGTTTTTGATTGGATGAAATAATTAGGAAATTCTTCGAATGCTTCAACAAAGATTCGCCAAAACTGGCCCTGAGTTCACACGATCGGGGATTCGTCCCTCGAAAATATCAGCTGTTATAGCCTCGCGCTCGCAATCGCATAACACGCACGCGCGCAGCCTTCGTAAACGCGTTTCACAAAATAATAACAAAAAGCGCCAAGTAAGTATAAACGCTGTATCCTAGAGAGTCAAAAACGTTCAACTTGAAGCTAGCAAACCGAGAGGCCTTAACAGAAAACATTTTATTTTCGAATTCAGCATTAAACAACATGAATATGGCTTTTTGCACTATTTGTGTTAGGACCCCATTCACTTAATCTGACATGAAATCGAACTTTACCATGTAATCGGCCAAGCGCGTTCTCGCCCCATTACTCCCAGAATTGTATTCCACTCGGTCCAATTATTATTACTAATATTAATGAGCGTGAATGTGCCAAGATGACTCAACAATACTGACGTAAGATATCACCATGACAATTCTAATTAGGAGGCTTTGATACATGTAAGAGATTTATGTGTAATTTCAAAAAATAAAACAAAAAATGCTAGCAACGGCGATATGAAACACTTAGATATTTTAGATATTTTCTAAAGAAAAAGTTATTTCTTCTTAGCAAAAAAATTACATTTATCAGAAAATCAATCAATAAAGAAAGAAAAATGTAAACTTTGACTCAAGCAAAGGGTGACTTTAATTACGTAACAGTCTTTAGTACATAAAAAATCTGCTCCAATTTGAGTTCAGAGTTACCTCTTGGTAAATGTCCGCAGGCCTTTTATTCCGCACGCATTGCCGTCCTATGACAAGTTTACCACAAAGGGTCTGAAAGTGAACGGTCTGTAGACATCTTCCCACAGCTGCAAAGCGATTTCCTCGTCGATTGATTCCAATCCTATCTCTAACTCGAACTTTCTGAATCCAAGCGGACACTCCTTCTGCAATTCTTTCAGAGTTTTTCTTTTTACCGGTACATCCACACTGCTTTGAGTGCTGACAACGCCGGAGTGACGATCTGTTCGGATCTGGTTCTTTGCCTGTTTCGTTTGGTCACCCCTTCCTGGATTTCCAAATAGTTTTCCTTTATCCTTCTTTTTCGTTATGAGTGCTCCCATTTTCTGTGCCAGAAATCTTGAAAAAAACGTTTTCTGTGGAAAGTGCTCAAAAGGCAAATTCGCTTCAAGTAACCGTTCGCCGCCTGAATGGAAAGCCAAGAGCAAAATGCGTATTTGTGCAGTTTTTCAAATGACGCAATGAATTGGGTGGCTTTAATTTGCTACGTCAGCAGAACCATTTATAAAGGTTTTTTTTCTCAAACACGTTCGCTTTGAGCTCTGACACGTGAGCGTAAATGAACTCTGAAATTAAGAGGAGCGTGACTCTCGTATGGGTAACACGTGAGCAGCGAGGCCGCGAGAAAGAGTGGACTCCACGGATTCGTCGCTTGCGCGCGTGGCCCAAGCTGGTGCAAATTGGCACATTCGCAATCTGATTGGCTACATAGGAAACTGGATAAAAGGCCCTCCAAGCGCAAGCACGTTCATTTACGTTATTGATGAAAGATATTTTAAAAGTCAGTTTTTAATCGTTGTTTAATTGCAACTGAGCCTCCCTGAGCGTAACCTCCACAACGGATAAGCCACTGCGTTGTCGAGGCTCAACCTAAACTTTCCTTTCAGTGTCATTATTGGCCAAAACTGATATATGTCGTGGAACAATTGGACGGGCACTATCACGCTGCAGAATGCACCAAGACCCACTATAAAAACAATAACCTAGATTTAGCGTAAAAAATATTCAAGAAGTTTGTACTCGGGCGTTGTCTGTTCCGAAAAAAAAATCTCGAGAAAAACTGTGATAACATTTTTAAATTCCCGGCTAGGCTTAATTTTATGACGGAAATTGTATTGGCCGTACGCGTTTTCCGGGTCTTTCCGTAAATTCTTTGCTGGTTTTCGCCTTCATCCAGTTGCTTATTTTGTCGTACATTCGCAAGGACAGGCATTTTCAAGTAAAGTTCAGTAAAGCCGCGAGTTGATTTTCTTTAACCGTGAGTTGATTTTCTTTTGCCGTGATTTGATATTGCTTTGCTGTCAGTTTGTTTTTTGTTGTCGTGAGTTTACTTTGTTCTGCCTCAAAATAATTTGTTCTGCCGCGAGCATATTTTGTTGTGCCGTGAGATATTCATCTTACACTTATGGGCCACCGTACTTTCAATATTTTGTCTGCTTTTTTACCAGAATGGAAATATTACTGTTAAGTCAGTAAAAATAAATAACTGGAGAGCTCCGCTTTTTAGCTTGCATAAATCAACAGAGACCCCTAAATATTATTTGTATTTTAGAATACACTAGTAATAGTTCGCACTAAGCTGCCCCAGCCTTTTTATAATTTGTTTTACAGCAATAATCTAAGATTAGTGGAGTCTTTGTCGCCTTTAATTATTGATGCCGATGGACTACACAATTAGCCTTCTTTTTTTACTGTGCCATGTGATAAAAACCACGGTAAAAGAGGCTCCGCTGCGGCCAAAAACTTCACACGGCAAACTCCAGCAAAAAATTTTTAATCTGTCGTAAGTAAAAAAACTGACGAGTACAAAAACTGACGCAAGCACAAAAACTACAAAAACCTGTTTGTACCGATTGTTCTAGATTGTTCTAGATAGTTCTTGAATACAAAATGGCAAAACTAAATAAAAGTCAGCATGTAAATAAGAACAAATCAAAGTTAAAGTTTCTTTAAAAGTAAATGTCTGCATTTCGCAAGAGTGCCTTTAATATTAAGCAAATCACTGTTTTTCAACACTCCTTCTCACTCGCAAGCGGAATCAGGCATCTCTGTCACTCCAGACATCAGCCGTAGCTTTATGAACCGTTCCCGGCTCAATCCTTTGGTAAGCATGTCAGCAACCATTTCCTCTGTAGGACAGTACTGCAGTTCCACAGTCCCTTTCTCCACTTGTTCTCGAATGAAGTGATACTTGATCCCAATGTGTTTGGATCGCCCGTGAAACTGTGGATTCTTGGCCAGACAAATGGCTGATTGGTTGTCTTCAAATATCCTGGTTGGTTCTCTCGGAGGATTTCTCAGATCTGTCAACAACTGTCGCATCCAAATAGCTTCCTGTGCTGCACTTGCCAATGCCATGTACTCAGCTTCCGCAGTCGAAAGTGCTACACATGTCTGTTTCTTGCTTCTCCAGCTGATTACTGCACCACTAATCTGGAACATGTACCCTGACGTTGATTTGCGATCATCTGTGTCTCCAGCCCAGTCAGCATCAGAGTATCCAACACAGTCACTTGATCCATCTTTCCTGTAAAGTAGACCCAGGGACAACGTGCCCTTCAAGTAGCGCATAATCCGTTTAACAGCAATCCAGTGTTGTTTGGAAGGGTTGACACAAAACTTGGCCACATTGCTAACAGCATACGTAATATCTGGTCTTGTCATTATCGACAGGTACAGCAGACTTCCAACTGCTGATTGGAACTGGGCTTGATCGACACCCTCACAGTCCTCGTTCGTCTTAACGAGTTTCGAGCTGGCATCTACTGGTGTGTTAATTGGCTTGGCATTCTCCATTCCAAATTTCTGTAGTACTCTTTGGGCATAAGCTTCTTGACCAATCCAAACTTCTCCAGTTTGTGGATTCTGAATCACCTTGACACCCAGGAAATGGTGCAGCTCCCCCATGTCCTTGACTTCGAACCCCTCAGCGAGACCTTTCTTGATTTCCGCCATCCGCTCGTCACTCTTAGTGGCCAACACAATGTCATCAACATGGACTGCAATTATGGACATCTCTCCTTCTGTAGCCACATAAATGCATGGGTCGCTGTCTGTCTGCACAAAACCCATTTTCTTCAACTTTTTGTCCAGCACGGTATTCCAGCATCTTGATGACTGCTTCAAGCCATAGATACTTCGTTTCAGCCTGCAGACCAAATGTTCTTGGCCCTTGGTGACAAAACCCTCTGGCTGTTTCATGTACACCTCTTCTTTCAGTTCGCCATTCAGGAAAGCAGTTGCAACATCCATCTGATGCAATTTCAGGCCATTCTGCACAGCTAATGCAATGACAGTTCGAACTGATTCAAAACGGACAACCGGACAAAATGTCTCATCGTAATCAACTCCGAACTTCTGAGTGAAACCCTGTGCTACAAGCCGAGCTTTGTACCGTTCAACTGATCCATCAGCATTCATCTTGAGTTTAAACACCCACTTGCTCCCAACTGCTTTTCGGTCCCTTGGCAGTTCCACCAAGTCCCAGACATCATTTATGCGAAGGGATTCCAGTTCCCTGTCCATCGCAGTCATCCACTTGGCTTTGTCTGGACTGGCTAGTGCTTCATGAACAGTCTTTGGCTCATTTAAGTCAGTGCTTGTGATACCGGTAGTTGCCCATTCACCATAATAGTCGGGTGGCCTTCTCTCCCTTTCTGGTCTTGACAGTACGGGTTCTGTTATCTCACTGGCAACCGGTTGATCGTCAGGCTGTTGATCAGGGAAACCATCAAATTCCACGTACGGAATCTCGTTCTTCTTTTCTTCTTCATTTGGCAGCTCAATTCCAAGACTGGATTCATTGAATGCTACATCCCGACTGTAGAAGACTTTAGCACGCTCTAGGTCATAAAGCCGGTATCCCTTCGTCTCAGTGCCATAGCCCAGAAGAACGCATTTCCTGGATTTCTTGTCAAGTTTCTTCCGCTCGTCTTTGGCTACATGGGCGTATGCTGCACATCCAAAAACTCTCAGGTGCTCTACATTTGGTTTCTCCCCTGTCCAAGCTTCAAATGGGGTCATTCCTTCAACTGCCTTTGTGGGACTTCGGTTTCGAAGGTAAACAGCCGTAGACAATGCTTCTGCCCAGAACCGGTGTGGCAGCCTCGCATCAGCCAACATAGCTCGAACACTTTCAACTAATGTTCGGTTCATCCTTTCAGCGACACCATTCTGCTCAGGAGTCTTCGGTACAGTCAGTTCATGACAAACTCCTTCCTTCTTCAAGTAGCTTTGAAAATCTGCAGATACATATTCACCACCATTGTCAGTGCGTAGAGCCTTTAACTTCTGATTCATAGACCTTTCCACCAGAGCTTTCCACTCAAGAAAACGCGGGAAAACCTCGTTCTTGTGCTTCAAGATGTAAATCCAGACATAGTGAGTCTTGTCATCGATGAATGTCAGAAAATATTCACCTCCACTCAGGGACTTTGCATTCATCTTTCCGCATAGGTCACTGTGTACCAAGCCCAGTGGCTCATCTGACCGCCTGCCTCCGCCGGTCGGAAATTTTCTTCTGTGCTGCTTTCCCTCCAGGCACGGCTCACAGAAGTTAATGGTTTGCAGTGAATTGTAATCAAAACCATCTACCAGCTTCTCCTTAGCCAACTTTTGCAGGTTTTTTACTCCAAGATGACCATAACGCCGATGCCACACATCTTCCTTTGTCTGTTGGCTTTGGTTGTCAGCTGCATTGGCTTGTTGACGAACAGTCAGACAGTTCATGTAGTACAGATTCCCTACCCTCATGGCAACAGTGATCGGTTTCCGGTTAACATCCAAAATTTGACAACTCGTCTCACTGAACTCGACCACCTTCCCAGCTTCCACTGCCTTTGACACGCTGAGCAAATTGTACGACAGATCAGGCACATATAGAACCTCATGTAATTTGCATCTACTCATTTTACCACTTGCCGATGCCATCTCCAACACAACAGTTCCTTGCCCTGTCGCTTCTACTGCACATCCATCACCAAGCGTGACCTCCAGTGGCTGCTTCAGGTTACAGAGTTCAACAAACAGCTTATCATCATTGCACATGTGACAGGTTGCTCCCGAGTCCACAATCCAATCTTTCGTTCGGCTGCTAGAACTTGCCGACATCATGTGGTTCACCATCAATCCGATGCAGTCACTCTCTGAACTGCTGCTGTCTCTCCGTCTCACCTCAGCTCTGTTTGCCTTCAGTTTGTTTCTGGTCTCCTTCTGGCTCGTGTTAAACTTGGTCCTGACCCGTTCATTGCTTTGACTTGGCTTAATCCATTCATTGCAGTTCCGACGGATATGACCGAACTTTCCACAGTGGTGGCACTTTGGTCCCCTCGCTTTGGGTCGCTGTTTTCCTGTCATTGCTCTCTCACTGCTGGCACCAACACCTGCCCGTTCCTTCAGCTTCCGTTCTTCATGCAACAACCGCTCAGTGACCACTTCGATTTTTGGAACCTCCACGTTCGCCTCAAGAGCAGTAACCAGCATGTTGTACGAATCTGGCAGACTGGCTAGTAAATGCACAACACGATCCTCTTCTGAAATTGGGTCTCCAATCACGGACAAACCATCGAAAATCTCGGTCATGGCCTTTATGTGTTCTTGCACGGACTCGCCATTTTTCAGCCGCAAAGAGAAAAGATTACGCCGCAGTTCCAGCTTGTTAGCCCACGTTCTCTTCTGAAATTGGTCTGCCAGCTTCCCCCATACAGCGGTCGGGTCTTTAGGATCTCCAACCAAGTACAACAGTGACGGCTCAACGGACAGCACGATTATCGCCAGCGCTCGATCTCTTCGTGCGAGGAACTTTGCGTACCTATCGTTCTCCCGACCAGGAGCAGCTTCAGTACCTTCAACAATGTTCCATAATCCTTCCTTCATCAGAGCCATCCGGCACTGTACCTTCCACGTTGGATAATTCTTCCCGTTCAAAGGAACAACAGCAGTCTTCATCTCGGACGCCATCTTTGTTTGCATAAATTAATGCGAAGGCCAGGCAACACAGTCCAAGCGGATCTTCAATTCAACACGAAAGCGACTTCGGCAACGCAGAGGCAACGTTCTGGGCCCATAACCTGATAAAAACCACGGTAAAAGAGGCTCCGCTGCGGCCAAAAACTTCACACGGCAAACTCCAGCAAAAAATTTTTAATCTGTCGTAAGTAAAAAAACTGACGAGTACAAAAACTGACGCAAGCACAAAAACTACAAAAACCTGTTTGTACCGATTGTTCTAGATTGTTCTAGATAGTTCTTGAATACAAAATGGCAAAACTAAATAAAAGTCAGCATGTAAATAAGAACAAATCAAAGTTAAAGTTTCTTTAAAAGTAAATGTCTGCATTTCGCAAGAGTGCCTTTAATATTAAGCAAATCACTGTTTTTCAACACCATGTACGTCACGACATTGTTTGCTGCGGAATTTATTGTTGTGTGATACCGTTGCATCCTAAAAAAACTCACAAGTTCAAGTCGAATGTATTACCTAGCGGAAATAACACATAACACATAAATCGCGGTGACAACACGCAAGCCTATTCTCGGGCTTATAACATTCAAAATGAACTTACAATAATTTCCAGGCCACAAAGCCTAACAATTCCACGAGTAACAAAATATGGCACATTCAAAGATTCGAGAAAACAATTTTTGATCCTTTTTCAACGAACCACTCTTTGGATCAAACGAAACGAATTACCTTGATTGCATGACAAAGTTCAACGCTTTTGTTTATTTTCTTCGTCCCTGGATGATACGCCTTAGTACTACCTGTTATGTTTTCCATGCCATTTTCGGTATCATTTCAATTTCAGGTACGCGTTTTAGCTATTTCTTGTGATCACAGTGCGACGGCTATTTTTATCCTTTGCAGCACTGACTACCGCTGCTCCTTTGCGAGCGTTCCGGCAATCCTTTGCGAGCCGCTTTGACCAAAATCGAGATTTTTTCCGGTACCGTTCACTGAATGCACACATTTTACCTACCTACGCGGGGACTTCTAAGGTGCCTCCTCGGGTTCCGGCCTCTGGGCCGGAACCCTGCGGGGGCAATAACATTTCCTTGGGCTACTATAGCTAGCAACCCATAGACCCTCGACAGAAACATGCACGCTATTGTTAGAATTAAAGAAGAATCAAGTCAACAGTCTTATTGTTTATACTAGTAATAGTTCTCACTAAAGCTGCCCCCGCCTATGTATAATTTTTATCAACAGTTATCTAAGGTGAGTATATTTTTTTATGAATAAACTATTCGCCTTATCTGTTTTATTTTGCCTTGAACTTCACGACATTGTTTCGTTACTTCTTTCTTTCTTTACATACATTCCAGGTCTAATTCTGCATGAAATAATTTATTTGGTAGTGCAAAAGTGCATATTTTGGCTATTAAATTGTATTTTTAAAATTTCTTAAACGACCTTAAAGCTAGTATATCCCTTTGTAGGGTTGCTTTCTGGCTTGCATTAAATCGATATTGAAACGGTTGATTTTAATAGATGATATGTATTTATGGGAATTTTTCTTTATTTCTTCTTCTATTCTTGAGATAAATTAAATATTAAGAACTATGCAATTCTCGTAAAACAATTTTTTTTAATAATTTTATTGATATATATCATAATGGAAAATAATTGTAAAAGGAACATGAACAATTTGATTTTTAATTATTTGACATTTTCACTGATCATCTTTTTCTCTCATCTGGGATTGAATATTATTAAAAAGCAATTTCATATTGTTAACATAATATTTTCACAATATAATTGTTGTTATTATAATAGCTTGTAAACTTGAGCGGTTCCAAAACAGTTCTGTTTGGACATAATGGTTTTTATCTCCATATTTTAATAGCAGCTGCATTACATAATAAAGTTATTTGAATATTATGGTACATAAGCAATATAATTCATATCGGTTTACTTTTAATCGTTTCTTTCAATTAGCTTGCTTTTTTCCTTCAAAGCATATCGTTAAAAATAACAATGTGATATTGGTATCAGAATATATACGAAATATCTCCTTGACAGCAATTTTCATTTTAAAGTAATGTCAGTTTAGGTAATTTTTTTTTCTTTTTCTTCGTCTTCTTCTTTGGATTCCTGAACATGGCGAGTCATGCTTGTGACTAGTTTTCCATTGTTTGACAAATGGAAATCCACATTCTCTAGAAGTAAAAGTTTTGTTGTTAAATCATCTTCTTTATCTTTGTATGTATACACATCTTCTTCTAAAAATTTTGTAAGGACATTTGCAAATGCCGTTACATATTTTTCTGCGCTATCTTTTTCTAGTTGAAATTGCGCATTTACTTCTACATAACAGTTTTTTAGCAACATGGCTCTGTTGCATCCATTACACCTCAATATTTTAGAACCTGAGCTTGCAGATACTTTTTTCCTGCACTCTCTGTTATTACATATTATATATATATTTACCAAAACGTTTAAAATTTCAGGACAACAAACAATAGTTTTCCTTTTTTCGATTGGTTGATTGGCTATTTCTTGTTTTTCAGCAGTTGTGATAGTAGTTTTCTCAGTAGTTGAGAGTTTTTTCCCGTAAAAGTGCTTTAGTCTACAATTACTAATACTGTAAAATTGTTCATCCTCAATTTTGTCAATCTGATTCCCCCATAGTGACACTTCGATGTGGCCTGTTTTGTCTGCTATCCTGGCATCACGCACTCTCTTTTCCTTTCCTTCTTTGTCTTTGACAATGGTTTCCGTTCCATGCCAAGTCATTTTTCCTGAAATGTTAAACATTCCAGTGTTGTGCTTTTCGAGGATAATTCCAATGCTTGTTACATCATTCGAAGAAATTGGTGTGAACGCAAATGATATGGCATGTGATGGTAGATCTTTTATTGTAGCATTCTGATTCATAAAGATAGTGCCACCTGGTACAGTTCTCAAATTTGATAGAAGTATTGGCTGCTCAGACTCACGTTTAGCTACCATCAGGTTGTATTTTGAGATGTCGCCCTTGTTAATCATTACTCGGATGAGTCGTGATTCGTCTTCAGCAACTTGTAAGACAAAGTCAAAGTAGTTGTTGGAGGTATTTGAACTCTTTTTGATTTCATGGACCAGCTGTACATAGCCGCTAAGTGCTGTTAAAAAGGGGAAAGGAAAAAGTTAGAGTTACTTCAAAACGTAGTGTTACAGATTAATTTAAGTTAAAATGAGTAGTTTTCTTTACCATTTGAAATTATATACTTACTTGATAAAGTTGAAGTACTTGGTGAGTTTGGGGAAAAAGTAAGAGCATCTCCAAACTTCATTTTCTTCGAAGGGTGAGGGTTGCATCGTTAATGAACTAAAATAAAGAGTTTTAAAAGTAGATTGTAGTTATTCATAATGTTGATCATTTAGTTTAGTATAAGTCGTATCTTGTTTTTTTCACTGGAGTTAATACTTGTATAATTTTGTAGTGTTTTTTGAGCCAAAGTGTTCAACCTTATTTCTTCTAATAATCTGTATTTGTAGTTTGAAGTTTTTTTAATAGAATGTAGTCTATCAAAGCTCATAGGCTCAATAACGAGGTCTGATAGTCGGCGTACTCTTGACAAAGCAACATATGTTAGTCCGGCTACTCTTTCAGTACTACCCAAATCAATCCAACAGTTCTTTAGGGTGAGTCCTTGAGACTTATGTATGGTAATTGACCAAGCTAGTTTCAGTGGGAATTGTTGTCTTTCAAGGCCATCACTTGAAAAACTTGTTACTGGATAGATAGGAACACAGTTTTTTAAATCTTTGCAAAAACTTGGTCCTATGTAATCTTCATCATGAAACTGTACAATAATGGCAATTGGTAACATTGAAGGTGCATGATTCTCTGCTACAATTATGTGGCGAACAGTGCCCATAGCACCATTGCATAGTCCTGCCTTAGTCCAAAGGTTTCGTGTTAACATTACTTTAGCTTTTTTCGACAAATGTATAGTTGGCTCTAAGCCACCCATTTCTTCTGCACTAAGTTTTTTTGCTTTAGGGTTGCTGTGGTTTGCTTTTATCTCAAAAATTTTTTCTCCGAGTTGCTTTAGTCTGGCAAAGTTGTCTTTTGCAACCTTTTCGTTTCCAAAGGATAATCGCACTGCAGATGTTTTAAAATTAGCTATGTTGTCTATGGTTTGTGGTGCTCTGTACAAAAGCAGATTCCAGTCTTTGAGATTAGAATTGCCATCTCTTGCTCTTATTTGAAGATCTCTAAACTGTTGCTGTGCGAGGTCTGCACCCTTTGCTCTTTCATTTACTTCAAATTTCACAACTGTTTCGAATTTGCGATACATGCAATACCCTTCTAATGCAATATCGCTTTTTGGTCTGTTGTGATATATCACTTGATCACTTATCGAAGGTAACTGGCCTATGTCTCCAACTAATATTATGGACAATCCTCCAAACGGAAGAGTAATATGGCCAGTTGCTTCTTTACAACGCCTGTTAATCCAACCAAACATCTTCTGACCAATAACAGAAAACTCATCAATAACTAAATACCTCACTTCATTTAAATCGCTTTGCAATTTTGCTAAAGCGGATGACTTTAATGGTCCATTTTTTTTTCCCTTGTATTGGAAGCTGAAGAAGTGAATGTAATGTAGATCCTTTTATGTTAAATGCAGCTATTCCAAAGAAAGCACACACTCTACATTTTTCATTTAGCAGATTTCTTACTGCTTCGATCACATAACTTTTTCCAGAACCACCTAATCCTGTAATTATCATAAGAAGTTGGTTATTGCTACCATTCAAATAGTGATCTTTAATGATATTAAAAGCAATTGTTTGACTATCATTCATTTTTGTAACATCAATTATTGGTCCTGGTCTATCGTCTAATTCCAGTATAGAAGCATTTTTCTGTTCTTCAATCCAGTGCGGCATATTGCCAATTTCCTCTAGTGTATACTTGGAGCGGTCTTCAAGGTATTCATTGTCAGTTTCATTGTCCAAAAGTAAATCAGTATCTGCATCACTTTTGAATTTAAGATCTGCAAGAATCATCCACTCCTCTCTTTCACCCGTTTCGGTTTCTGTGAAGTCATCTTTTTCAATTATTTCATTCACATATTGTGAAATTGAATTGATATGCTGAAGCCAATTTGGAACTGCCTTTTTTGCTTTTGGTGTTTCTAAGAAGGAGTGCCATTGGTCAATGTAAACGGAATCACATGCTTCTTTGTTGCCCCAAGCATTGTCAAGTGAATGCTGCCATGGTTTATATCTTAGTAACTGATATTTACAGAACAGACCATAGGAAGGTCCTTTAGGAGTTGAGGAATAGTTTGGGTAAGTCTTTATTACAACAGGAGAATTTCTTGTTTTGATTCCTGTTTTTGTTTGACAGTAATTGGAAGCAAACTCTATAAAATTGCATTCAGAAATGCCTGGAAAAACTTTTTCAAAAACAGTTCTGCCAGCATATGAGTCAAGCAATGAAGCTTGTGTGCACAAATTGCCATCATTTGTCAACTCTACTTTTCGAGAGTTTTCAAGAGATGTTGTAATTACTTGATAAGTCGAACTTACAAGCTTAATGGAAAGTATGTGATGCATCACCTCTTGAATGCTCATATCCCTTTGCCCTACAGCTCTCATCATTAACTTTCTCAAAGCTTTTTTGGGATCATTTTGGTTAGACGGTTCACAAAGCACTGACGCAAAAGCCTCTCTTGCAACTGATGATAATTTTTCTGCTTTAGATGCATATTTTGCTATGTACTCCAAGCAAGAATGGTAGTCTATAATCACTTGAATATCACAGTTTGCTCGCCAACCTTGCAGCTGAACACGTTGGTGATTGTTTAGACGGTTATCATTGCGCTTAGTTATAAGTTTTATTTTGTAGTGTTCTACACCATTTTTAGATTCGAACTTTTCATACTGTAAGTGTGTTTGCTCACAACATTCCTTTGGAAAATTAAATCTACAAGAAACTTCATCTTCTCGCTGCTTTTTACGCAAGCAATATCCTGTGGAACATTGTGTGTGCCTCTGTACTGAATTTACCAGGTCTTCGTAATCTTTTTCCCATTCGTTCTTTTTGATATCTTCAAACTGCCTTTTACAAGGGTGAACTGAGGGTTTTACCCAATGATCAGTATTGCATGGATTTTGAGTTGACATAAGAGAATCAACATAGTTGCAAATTGCCTTTTCTGCTTCAAGTCCTTCTGTAACTTCTTTATGTTTTTGGAGTGATATTTCAGGTGACAAATGGTCGTTCGTCAACGAGTGAGCAGCAAGATATCCTTTAAGTGCTATTTGAGATAGGTCACACAAATTGGGATCAGACTTAAGCTTTGCTACTCCGTGGCAATGAATTGAACCACGCTGTACAGCAAATTCATACCGAAACCAATACCATGTTGCACCGAGTGTTTCCTTTAGCCAATATTTCACAAATTGTTCTGTACGTTCAGTAAAGAACCAGTCAAGCAAATGTGGGTTATCAATCACATTTTTTCTTCGTTGAGAATCTAAGGTTTCGTCATTGTTGTTAAATAGGTTATGAAATTCAGGCCAATGGAAGTCAGCACAAGACAAAGTCCAGAAAATTGTTGGAGCTCCAACTTGAGTTATGATGGTCTTTAAATCATCTTTTGCACGATTCCAATAAGCATTAGTTCCCAAAACATTCTTAGTATAATGCATTAGTTTTGAAATAAGTGAATCGTAGGACTGAGAGTGCAACATATCTTTTAAGTCACTGATTGTAAGGTTAGCTTCTGATGGGTTTTGTTTTAGAAAAAAGTTGCCCTGTCCAAGAATTCTTCTTCTATATAGAATGTTATAAGCCCAGTAAGCAAATCTGGGATGTGATGCAAATCTATAAACCCATTTTCCATTTATCTTTTCTGCGAACTTAATAAGATGCTTAAGTTTTGCTGCAAATGACTGAGTTGTATCATTTTAAGTGTCAGAAAATATTGCACTATTTGTTGGATCACCTTTTCCATCTGGAAATAAAGTTGGAAAAGCCATTGAAGCTAAAAATTCACAATTAAATTCACTTAATGGTTCATCACCCAAATTCCAATCGAATGATTTGGGGGCATTTAGAAATTCTTCACCAATTATTTCTTCCTGCTTTTTGGTGTCAATGTTTGTTGGAACAAAACTATTCATTTCAGTTTGTGAGTTATAAACTTTCTCGTCATCTTCAAAATTGACTGGTCCAGTGTCAATATCAATTTCTTCATTTTCATCTTCATTTTCTTCACACTCTACTCTGGTAACGTCTGAAAGAATTCCATTTTCCGGTAAATTAGCGAGGTTTTGCTTATCTATTTTCACATCTTTGTACAAAGGATTGTTCGGTTCTCCATTTATCTTTTTACCAGTCAACCAGTAAAGTGCTTCTTCTACTTTTTTGCGCCTGACTACAAAATCTGTGGAACAATTATTATCTTTTCCATTTACTGTAAAAATAATCACCGGTAAATCTTTTGGGCACCTTGGAAGTACATCTGCGAGCTGTTGTACATCCTGAGGCAAGGTAATTACGTGCCCTTTGTATGCTCTTTGACCGCCTCTTGGTTTTGTATAGACATGCATGACAGGAAATGCTCTTGCAATAAGCATCTCTTCAAATTGTGTTAAATCTTGTAGCTGTTTGGGAACTGGGGAAGGTATCATATAGTTTTCGGCAGAAAACTTTTTTGGAACACTTTTGTCTCTCGCACAACGAGAGCAAACGTAATTGGCTAGATTCTTTGGTTTTGTTTTCAAAGGCCATGCTTCATGGCACACACAGCACTGATAAATGTGCCATTTTAAAGCTTTATGAAATTTTTTCATATTTCCATCAGATGACTTTTGTTGATTAAGTACTTTATTGAATTTTTGGGTAGGAATTGGCGGGTCTAAGTCAACATCTTTCTCTTCTTCTGTTTGAAACTCAGAGCAGTTGGCTGTTGAATTCTGCGGTTGCAGAAATACGTTATACTTAGGACACTGTGCTTTCACAGTTTCCATATCGAAATTTGATTGTTTTGTGTTTTTTTTACTTCTCTTTGCCATGTTTTTTTCTGTCTTATTTTCTGTATTCCTTCTTTTTCTGCGAGTGTTAAAATTTAAGTTTTTGGTTTCCGTTTGTTCTTTGTCATTGTTAACTGCTTTGTCACCAGACCTGAAAGATGGTATATTGTTTATAAAAGTGTCTCTGCTGTTCCTAAAATCAACAGTAACGAAGGGATTCAATTTCTTTGCAGTTAAGTCATATTCAACTTTCTGCCTCGAGTTGAGTTCATTGCTGTTCATCGTTGGAGATATAGTGTTCGTACTATTAATTTCCATACTCTCATTTGCACATGTCGATGGTGTGCATTTAACAATTTTATCTTGTTCGCATTGGCTTTGTAAATCTCTAAGCTCATAGATTGTAAAAAACCACCCTTCTCTGTAAACTTCACGCAATGATGAAAAACTTGTAAACTGTTGTAAATTAATACAGAGGTCATCAAAATAAAGCCATTTGGTATTATTTTCAACAGCACAAGTGAAGTGATTATTGCTACATCGCACAACACCCCGTAGTTTGTACTGCGCTTTATCGATCGCGATCAACTCAAATATATTTGTATCTTTCATCAAGTCAGGAGAGAATTCAATGAAGAGAAACTTAGAGTTTGATACATTGTGCAATACAGGCCGAGTGGTATAAGTATTACAGTTTATGCAATTTAATCGTCCTGGTTTTGAATGAACATCAGTAACATACAGCGGCCACATGTTTTTATCTACCCGTACGAAAAAGTCTGACCTAACTAAGCCATAATCAGGCCTAATTTAGGCCTGATTTGGTCACTTGAGACCTGAAACAAACCTAACAATAGCCTAACATTGAATTTGTTAGGTTAAAAGAGCCAAGCCTGAAAATAGTAAGGTGTTGTTAGGTTCAAATTTAGGCTTACTCGTAACCTAACAGGCGTAATTTTTTTTCAGGGCGATTAACGTTATGAATCAATGGCCTTATTGCTAGCCTGACAAAGCCTAAAATTTATTTAGTCTTTCGAATGACTGGAGAAACCAAATTCTAACCTGACAAATAGCCTAACAGAACCTAATTTAATGAGTAACCCGTATGAAAATGGAAGCCCTGCAAAGGGGCTGTTTTATTGCCGCGCTCAGCTGGATGAGTACTCTATAGCTGTATAAATCCTGTAAATTTTAATGCGACTCACCAAACATTCGTGTCATCTGGCACGTATCCCAAAGCGAATTTTTCATCGATCAATGGTAAATTTCTATTTTTTTTACATTGCAGTGTGTTAACAGCCAACATAAATTCTTAATTGCAGTTTTCTTTTCGGCAACTTCGAATGATTAAATTAAGTGCGGGGTTGGTTTGAAGCATCAGGTTACGCATTCGCACGTGATCAATCGTGGAATTAATTCAACTCTGCACGCAACAGTTTTAACGAAACTAACCTGCTCAAACAATGAGTCTTTCGTTTAAGACTCTTTTGCTAAGTGAAATATATCGCTTATTTGCTGAAATTATTATGATGAAACATGATTTATTTCAGGAAAACAACCTGATGTGTGTGACGTGACACGTCACGAATTGTAAACCTGATACTTCTATTTACGTACGAATTTGTCAGTTTTGGCGGCCAAAAAAATTCTGTTAACCGAACGGAACAGTTAAGATGCACTGTCCATTTTGGCTTTTCATGTTACAAGGGAATTAACATTAAGTCGTGAAATGGTCCAAAGGCAGGAAACATGCTTCAGAATGAATGTGTGGTTATGTAGTTTTCGTGAAGCGAATGTGTTTGTTTACGGTGGACGTTGCATTTCGAAGCTGGTTTCACCTCACACACAGCAGTGATGCGTGGATTTTGTACTTGATAATATGTTGTGCAAAAGGAGAAGTATATATACGCTGGCACCCTAACTGCAACTTCACACAGCTTAAGTTCACACTGCCACTGGCCGGCCGGTAGGTGGACCTAAGTTTGATTGCCTTTCTTTCGAGTTAGCTTTGCACGGAACATTAAATTTGATGTTTGTAAGCCACTTGAAATCATTCCTGCAATGCTTGGTAGATACTTAAAAAAGGAAAATTTATAGATACATCGATTCAACTACAATCTGCACGTTCTTGTTGTTCAGATGTGACATTATGCGGTAGAAAGTATTTGTTTTTCAAATATTAAACACGGCAACACTTGTACATGTACAACATGCTTAATTCAAATTCAGGTTGAAAATCTGAAATTTGCAAATAAAATAAAGCAGCTTTTTACTAAAAAATAAGCTTCAATGTTTTATATTTGTGTGTGCTAACTAAAATTTATGAAGTGTTTTTTATTCGGTGGAATAATTTTCATCTATTAAATTTGTAATAAATTGTCTAACACGTCGGCGGCGGCCGTGTGTATGTGTGCAGCGACCGTTGACTCTGTTGACCGAATGCGGGCTGCGTTCATTCTTTTTAGTATAATTACAACATATATGACCTCAAAATTTTTGCAGTTTTAAACAGTTGTTGAATGTCTCAACGTCTCAAATTCTAGAAGGTTTCGAAGTCGTCATGAAACCTTAATGTCACATACAGCTTAGCGTGAAGGTATTTGTTGAGAGAAAATTAAGCAAACTCTTTGTGTCACATGAACCAGTTAACGGCGCCGCTTCTAAACAGGTACTAGGTTGTTATACATGTAATTTTGCATTTTTAGCCCTAAAAATTTTTAGGCTAACAAGCCTGCCTTTTAAGCCTTACAGGCCTATCTTTTTAAGCGTAATAAGCCTGCCTTTTAAGCCTTACTTTTGCTATGTAAGCCTTAAAAATAACCAATTTGCGGCCGTCCTGCGAGCCTTAAAAATGTCAGGCTACAAGCCTTAAAAAATTAAGGTCCATTTTTAAGGTTAACACGAGGCTTAAAAAGGTTAAGGTTAGGCTATGGAAATTTGGTCTTTGTCAGGCTAAAAAATCAGGGCAAAATCAGGTTATTGTAAGGCCAGACATTTTCGTACGGGTAATCCCCTTTGGTTTAATCCATTTTCAGTAACCACTGTTAAAAGAATATTGCTATTGAAAGTCACTACTTTTGCGCAAGTGCTGCAAAAGGAATCAAAAGTTCTTGAGGTAGTAAAAAGATTCTCTTCCTCCGCATTCATGTTACCGAATGTTTTTTTCTCAAATATTTGGCTGAAGCAGGCGTTACAATCTCTGGCTACAAATGAACTACAACGGTAAATGATGTACGACCACACTGGCTCGCGAATTTCTCTCAGTAATAAACTGTCTTCTCTTGAACGCATATATTCTGAGCAAGTATTGTAAAGAAGGTCTGTAAACTCATTTCTAACTGTCAAATATGATAGATATGGGAGAAACAAATGTGTAGACACTTCCAAAAAAGCATCAACTGCACATGAATAAATTCCAGGGTCAGTGAAAACAGAGTTCATGAAGTGCCCTCTATTTGAATTTTTTGGTACAGTTTGTTTTTTCTGTTTGGGCATAGCTTTGGCTTCAGACAAATGTGGTAGCTTTTTCAGTATATTGTCACTACTGTTTTCAAGGTCAACAGCAAAGGGGGTGTCCAACTCCTTTGCTGTTGACTCACATGTTACTTTCGGCATCAAGTTTTGTTCCTTCATGATTGGAGATATAGTGTTTGTACTATTAATGTCGATACTCTCATTTGCACATGTCGATAGTGTGCATTTAACAATTTTATCTTGTTCGCATTGGCTTTGTATATCTCTGAGCTCATAGATTGTAAAAAACCACCCTTCTCTGTAAACTTCACGCAATGATGAAAAACTTGAAAACTCTTGTAAATTAACACAGAGGTCATCAAAATAAAGCCATTTGGTATTATTTTCAACTGCACAAGTGAAGTGATTATTGCTACATCGCACAACACCCCGTAGTTTGTACTGCGCTTTATCGATCGCGATCAACTCAAATATATTTGTATCTTTCATTAAGTCAGGAGAGAATTCAATGAAGAGAAACTTAGAGTTTGATACATTGTGCAATACAGGCCGAGTGGTATAAGTATTACAGTTTATGCAAGTTAATCGTCCTGGTTTTGAATGAACATCAGTAACATACAGCGGCCACATGTTTTTATCTAATCCCCTTTGGTTTAATCCATTTTCAGTGACCAGTGTTAAAAGAATATTGCTATTGAAAGTCACTACTTTTGCGCAAGTGCTGCAAAAGGAATCAAAAGTTCTTGAGGTAGTAAAAAGATTCTCTTCCTCCACATTCATGTTACCGAATGTTTTTTTCTCAAATATTTGACTGAAGCAGGCGTTACAATCTCTGGCTACAAATGAACTACAACGGTCAATGATGTACGACCACACTGGCTCGCGAATTTCTCTCAGTAATAAACTGTCTTCTCTTGAACGCATATATTCTGAGCAAGTATTGTAAAGAAGGTCTGTAAACTCATTTCTAACTGTCAAATATGATAGATATGGGAGAAACAAATGTGTAGATACTTCCAAAAAAGCATCAACTGCACATGAATAAATTCCAGGGTTAGTGAAAACAGAATTCATAAAGTGTCCTTTACAAAACCTATCCGACGACTTCTTTGGCTTTGAGTGGGGCATTTTTTATTTATTTGGTATACGATTTGCAAGAGATAAAAAGTTAAGAGTACCACTTTGCTTGAAAACTTCGCATTATTTCGATAGTTTCAAGTTTCTTACCTTTGGATATTTCGCAGGTCAGAACTTCTGTACGCTTTTCCTTTATATAGTGGCTCCGCTTGTAATCTATGAAATATACAATATGGATGAGTTAATGAAGTACCATTGGGTGTTTGTCTGAATTGTTAACTCTTAAAGCTCAGAGCTATTCCCGATCTGAATGGTTTTGGATCGTGTCTGTCGATCCACGTTGCTGATTTGTGTCTGACAAATCAAGGTATTTACGGAGAAAATTCTCCTTTGCTGTGTAACGTTTTAATTTCAAAGAAATCAGTAAATTTATATGACACAAATTACTCACCTTGTAATAAAGAAATAGCCACTTTACTTGAGCAACAAGGTTTACGAAGTGTAGTAAAAACCACGGCCCAGGGTTGATTAGCCGGTCGAACTCCTGCAATCAATTTAATTTACTCTATTGCTTGAATCGACGTTCTTATATACATGATGGTAGCTAAGTAATACTCGATAGAAATTTCAAAGGAAACATTGTATTTCCTTTGGGATAAACCCGGATAAACAACTTAATTACTACATGACCACAATTTCACAGATACGAGCGATTACTTATGTAAATCTTTCGGCAATTATCGAAACTTCCGTAACAGATAGCTCAGCAATGTGTGATAAAGTACCCTCGTTGTTCATTTGTGTATGATCATGATTCATTTTCTGTACCGAAAAAAAAAATTAATAACTGAATAACTTTTTAACTTTGAAGGAATAAGCAAATGATGCGCGATACAAAATACTCGCCTTGGAATATATAAATAACCGCCACTTGAGTGGCTAAGCTGACAAAACCAACAGGTTAGGTTTACAAACAAAAGCAGCAATAGGAGTGTTTTAAATGCTTTAATCATGATAAATATATGTTCGGAATGTACGTAACAGATACCTTACCAATGTGTGTTTTAGTAAGAGGTTGTTGATTTGTGTCTAATAAAAAAAACCTACGAATGCTGAAATCTTTTTAACTTTGAAGAAATTAGCTAATGATGCAATACAAAATACTTGCCGTGGAATATGAAAAACAGGGGCGGTTTACTTTGACAGGAAAGGTTTTACTTTGAGGTTAAATGGTTTAATTGACACAATTAGAGTCTGACTGTTGCGACACAAGAAATGAACCACTAAATCGTTTGGTATTTCCTCTGGGATAAACAACTTAATTTCTACATAACCACAATTTCACAGATACGAGCTTGCGGAATAGGCGTTTTTGCGAGTACAATCCTACAAGCTTGTTGCTTTAAGGGTATGGCATTCCAAAATGTTTTAAGATGGAAAAAAGAACTATGTTTTGATAAAATAAACTGAAATATTTTCACGCAAATTTTATCAACAGAGGGAATTAAATACAAAGATCTATTTCTGATTATAGTTATGTAATCAATGTTCTCTAAAATTGCTATGTGACGCTTTGTAACACAGAAACAAAAAGACTTGAGAATTACGGCCGAGTGTTGATTAAACTATTACGATGCTTGGGCTAGATCGTGGCTTATTGGAGCACGCTTTATACTGAATGAAACACGCTAAACGGCTGTACAATCAACTTAATGTTCTTTTTTGGTTGAATAAACGTTCTTACATGGGTATACGTGATGGTCGCTAACGAATACGTGATAAACATTACAGAGGATACAGGGAGTTTCCTTTGTGTTAAACAACTTAATCAGTCGGCATAACCACAATTTCACAGATACGAGCGATAGTTTCCTATGTAGATTCCGAGCAATTGTGTTTTGATAATTCACACAACACGTACTGAAATATTTTCACCCTTAGTTTAACAACAAAAGGGTCATACAAAGATAATATTTCCCATTATAGTTATGAAATGAATGTTGTCTCAAATTGCTATGTAACGCTAAGGTTTTCTTTGCTACAAAAGCAAAATACTTGAAAGAATTATTTAAGAGGAAATCAGCCAGGACTTCGAGTAGTTATTGGACAAAATTATGTACCAAAACTATTTACACCTGATTGCAAGCTTTTGTGTTACTGCTTCAAATATCTTATAGAAAGAAATCTTTTCTAACAACACCACTGAAACATCGAAAACAAATTTCGAAGTTCCACTGAATTCCCATGAATCGCTTAAAAGATGCGAGCTTTTGCCCATAGCTTGTGAACTTTGAATATCATTTTCTCAGAATCTGATAAGAAATTGTTGTACCAGAATTATTTCCACCTTATTGCATACTTTTTTGTTACTGCTTCAAATATCTTATCAAAAGAAATCTTTTCTAACAACACCAAACATCGAAAACAAATTTCGAAGTTCCGCTGAATTCCACTGAATCGCTTAAGACGAATTTACAAAATGGCTACACATGCGATTTTGCCTATACCTCGTGAAATTTGAAATTCATTTTCTCAGACTCTGATAAGAAATTATTGTTGGTGTTATCACGGATAATTACTTACATCTTTACCTTTTATTAAGGGTAGGAAATAACGCAATAGGATTTAAATTATTCTGGTACTTGATTTTTGTCCAACTTTAATAAATATTACTCGACTTCCCAGTGGATTCCGTCTTAAACTTTCTTTAGCAAAAACAATAGGGGCGGTTTACTTTGACAGGAAAGGTTTTACTTTGAGGTTAAATGGTTTAATTGACACAATTAGAGTCTAACTGTTGCGACACAAGAAATGAACCACTAAATAGTTTGGTATTTCCTCTGGGATAAACAACTTAATTTCTACATAACCACAATTTCACAGATTCGAGCTTGCGGAATAGGCGCTTTTGCCAGTACAATCCTACAAGCTTGTTGGTTTAAGGGTATGGCATTCCAAAATGTTTTAAGATGGAAAAAAAGAACTATGTTTTGATAAAATAAACTGAAATATTTTCACGCAAATTTTATCAACAGAGGGAATTAAATACAAAGATCTATTTCTGATTATAGTTATGTAATCAATGTTCTCTAAAATTGCTATGTGACGCTTTGTAACACAGAAACAAAAAGACTTGAGAATTACGGCCGAGTGTTGATTAAACTATTACGATGCTTGGGCTAGATCGTGGCTTATTGGAGCACGCTTTATACTGAATGAAACACGCTAAACGGCTGTACAATCAACTTAATGTTCTTTTTTGGTTGAATAAACGTTCTTACATGGGTATACGTGATGGTCGCTAACGAATACGTGATAAACATTACAGAGGATACAGGGAGTTTCCTTTGTGTTAAACAACTTAATCAGTCGGCATAACCACAATTTCACAGATACGAGCGATAGTTTCCTATGTAGATTCCGAGCAATTGTGTTTTGATAATTCACACAACACGTACTGAAATATTTTCACCCTTAGTTTAACAACAAAAGGGTCATACAAAGATAATATTTCCCATTATAGTTATGAAATGAATGTTGTCTCAAATTGCTATGTAACGCTAAGGTTTTCTTTGCTACAAAAGCAAAATACTTGAAAGAATTATTTAAACTTTCTTTAGCTTTAGTAAGTTTAAAAGGGTAAATTAATATATGATCGGAAGTTACGTAACAAATAGATTAGCAGAGTGTGATAAAGTGTCGACGTTGTTGATTCAGTTTGTGTCTGATAATAATTCATTTTCTGTACTGAAAAAAAACCAATACAGCTGAATAACTTTTTACGATACAAAATACTCTCATAAATAACCGCCCCTTGACTGACGAAGCCGATAGAACCAACTGGGGCGCTTTACAAGCAAAAGTCGCGAAAGCTTTAACTAATTTCATTTTGTTTAGTGAGCAGCACTCTGCGAACGATATTTGATTTGTAAAACTGATATATTTCTCCTATGCGTTTCGTCCGACTGTCGCGGACTTCTTCAGGGAGTTTTAAAAATGAGAATTACATGCTTGTATTTATACATAGTGTAAACCGTACACCTTATTTTTACAGGTTATTTTTTCCAGAGTTACGTACAGCATACAGCGGCTAAATTTCTACGCAAGGCGTTACTAAGGTGTAGCATATGTGTGACATATTTCTGTCATGACATATTACCTTGCAGAAAGCGATGGGCAGAGTAACGCCTGTTCAGTTTTATTAACTTACATTTTTTTGTCCAATGAGACTATTGCAGACTCCCTATTTACCTTTTTTATAATCTTTCTATGTGTGCCGGTTTTTTTTAATATATCCTTGTTGTTGATTTCTCTCTCATAAGTCAAGTTCTGTACCGAAAAAAATCCAATACTCGGCAATAACTGTTTAGCTTTGAACAAAATAGCAAATGATGCGATGTAAAATACTCGCCTTGGAATAACACCGGCAATAACCGCGACTTGACTTGAACGAAGCCGATAGAATGCGGTTTCGCATTAACTTTGTAGATACGCTCTGATAAATGAACAAATAGCCGAATGATGAAAGATCTTATGCTAGCAGAATTACCCGACACCACCTTGCGCACTTTACCCGACAGCGTCTTGCGCGCCTAGTTTTGTTCAAATCGAGATGTTTTCGCATACTATACCAACATATTTAAGATTTAGTTCTTTATTACGCGGGGGATGTTAAGGTGCCTCCTCGGGTTCCGGCCTCTGGGCCGGAACCCTGCGGGGGCAACAAAAAGAAAACTGTTTAAAAACTGTTAAATACAAAGAATTAATGGCCGTCGGCCAAAGAACTAAATGTTTGGGGAATGTATTGTTAGTGTAGTGTTTACACTACAGTCGTGCATTGACTTGAGATGGGAAAGCGAACGCTACGCTAGCTGTTAGATAATGCGCAGTCAAGTGGAACAAGCACGTAGAATATGCAAATTCGAAATGTGAACCAGAAAACACTCGAATGTTTGCCGGTGAAGTTTTCGCGTGAAGTTATATTTTTAGTGTAGTGTTTGAACTACACTCATGCGGTAGATTGTTTGCTAGGTGAAAAGTGCTACGGAGATAACTCTAGCACCAGAAGTGGAACAAGCATCCCATTCATTTCAAAAGATCGGCTTTCAAATAGCCTGCGTTGCAGCCGGACGTGTCACCAAATCTTCGATATACGGCGCAGGCTACTTTCAAAAGATCGTATGTAATTATATGCAAAATTTTAATCCTCGCGTTTCCGGGTATACATTGCAAGAATTTTTTGTCTTTTGCCGGAAAAGAAACAGCAAAAACATGTCAAAAAGCGAGTTGGCAAGTACAGTTTCTTTGATTTGTCAAACATAAAAGGTCTAAAAGCGAATGTTTCCAAATTTATATTTAAAGCAACATGACCTTTTCCCCGACATCAACAATCCGTCACGCAAATTGAGACCAATTGAACATTTCTCAAGTATTTCCATCCATGACCGTCAGACATTATAAGAAGAGCGCCGTGTGAAATCTTCGCAGTGCAAAAAACAATACTTTCACTGCTGATACCATCTGTTGAAAAAAGAAAACATTTACCGCGGTTTTCTGTTTTTTTTTTTTTTTTTTTTTTTTACGTGGAAACTGTGGCTTCACTGTGAACTAACGAACGGTTATATAGGTTTGACTTCGTCAGTTGGAAGAGTTTAAGGGCCGAAAATTTCCAAGTCCACTTTGACCCACTTTGACTGGTTTGTCCACTATTGTTATTCAACTGAAGAGAAATAGTCATTGATTGTATTGCTCCTCTTTTCGATTTTCATTGTGATTTCTTGTCCGTGACATTGTTTTGCTTTTGGATTTTCGGACGGTCTGTAGTCAGCATGAGTTTATAAGCGGTCAAATGGTTGGAGGAGGGACATAAGCGAAAATTTCGCATATCATTGTGATTATAACGAAAATTAAACTGAGATCACTACATTGCGAAATAAACCACGATTTAAATTATTGTCATCAACAGTAATGCAATGCGATAAGTAAAATTAACTTACTGTCGTGTCCAAGGGAGGACAATGTTGTGTTGCATTTATTTATGGTCTAAACGGTAACCGCTTCGGCTAAATAGAGGTGTCAATCTTATCGAATCTTAGTCGCTACATGTATTTCAAACACTACACTCTCCGATTGGAGCACTCGTTTTTATTTCGAGACGTTTCCTTTCACATTTCATGAAGCTCTGCAGTTTTGCGTTAGCACCGCTGGCCTAGAACAGCGCAAAATTCTCATTGCGCTATCAGTGATTAAAGAGACGTCAGTTGTTTTCAAGTCATGCGGTTAATTGCTTTTTAATTGGCAAGGTGCCTCGTATGTTCAATATGCCTAATACACCGAGACTAAACGCCATTGTTCGTCTCAGTTGTCCTTTAAAAAATTTAAAAGCATGTAGTTTTGGATTTTAATTTCTTCCCAGCTGTGGTGTTACGCCTTGGCGCGTTTGTTTTGTTGTTTGTTGTGATGTAATTGCGCCTGTTCTTATCGATGCCCCAGGAAATGTTCTTTCGCAAATCAAGTTTAATTACATTTGCCTTGCATTATTGACCACTAGTCCCATAAAAATATACTGTAGCTTTAGTCTCCGGCGTTTTGTGCAACACTGAAAGAAAGGGAGCAAAAATCGCATTATTCAAACGCCATTGTGTGCTATTTCAGTGGGATTAAACATAGAATTAAGTTAGTAAAGACACTTAATTTGACGTTCTTGGTTGATTTACGTAACGAAACAACTCAAGCGAAATAAAAACAAACATTATACGTGGATAATAACGTCTTAGCGAATTTAATCAAGGTCGTCGTTACTATGAAGCTGTTTTGAAACTCAGCATGTTTTGGGAAATAATGATGGTTCGAGCTCTGCTGTCAAGTTTCTAAATGGCTTGGTTCATAGGCTTGGTATAAGAAGACTCGATTCAGATGAAAATTCATATACACGAGCAGGTTTTTTTGGCAACATCAGGTCAGTAACTGTTACTTGACATAGCGGCCAGTTACACAAACAAAGAAAAAGTATAAGTAGGTCCAAAATGAGCAAATCTCTGAGGCAAACAGGAAGCTTATTACGTCAAAAGCGTAAGAGACTTGAACTTTTACCGAAGTCACTGCTCAGTTTTGTAGACAATTTTACATCGCTATGATACAGAGAGAACCGAGGAACAATGTATTCAGTATATTACACAAGCTTTCCGCCGGAACACTGAACTGCTAGCTACAGTAGTTTCGAGATTTTTTGGTTTTGAATCATAATAAATAATATCTGGCGATGCAGGGGTGATACGAACGCCACGGAAATAAGAGAAAGCGAAATTGCATGTTTTCCTTCGGCATACTTCAACAAGCCGTTACAAGGCCACGTTTCTTGATTATTCGGAAAACGTTTAATGCAGTTCGATTTTTGTCAGTACTCCAGTTTCCACTGATTTTGGTGTATTAATTAGTTCAAGAGAATGTCAAGTTCTTGTAAATGACGTGCGGGCAACACATCCACGAGCGTCGACCTGTAGTTTGCATGTTTCATTTCAGAAACAAGCATAAACTCGGCTAGTCCAAAAATCCAATTATATAGCTTCGTTTTCGACACTAGCTTTTGTGCCATGATTAGTGAAGTATCCGGTTTGACTGGTAATGGAATAAACTCGCGGTAAAAAACGTGTTACATATATGTTCTCACGGTTGGATTTCTGCACACCAAACCACGTGGAATTTGATAGTGGCTTAGGACACAGAGTTTTGCTATCCTTCTAATAAAAAGCAACAAAATTAATTTCGATCGAAAATAGACAACAGATAAAAGTGCATTCTAGTGCAGACTTGCAAAATTTTTGTGACTGATATCTGAAAGCGGAATTTTTGAGTTGCTCGTCGAGGCTGCGAGTTTCGACACGGGCGCGTTTGGATCCTGACACTAAAAATTCGTTTGTTGTTTCAGTATAAGATAGCATTTGAGTAAGTAAACACGAAATAAATTGCATCTAGATTTTGCAGTATACCAAACAAAGAGACAGTCATTTAGAAAATAAAGGTTAACTGAGAGAATTAAGACTTTACTGACGATTCTTTGATCTCAGCCAACGTGTCAATTTGTTTTGTTTGCCACCCACCTCAATCAAAATGGCACACAGTTCATGGTAAACCGCAAAATTGATAGGAGGCAAATTACAGTACATTACGGTACAGCGCAAGGAAATTACCATCCCCCAGATCAGAGAAGCACTGAGCCAAATGCGTTAGACACGCGCGGAGATGTTGGAAAGAGCGAGGAAGGGAGAGACAAATTGTATCACACTGCATGGGAACAACAGAGCACTTTCGAAAGTGCGTCAACACAACAAGTTATTCGCCAATCCTAAATAATCTCGAAAGAAACAGTTTTTCTCGAGAAATCGTTAAGATATGTCTTCCGAAATGACTGCCTTTAGGCCAAGATAGATATTATTTGACTCAATATGTATTGTAACATAATGCACCACAAAGTAGGTCAATTTAGTTGTAGGAAAATAACTTTTTTCAACACGTGGGAAACTTTGAACCTTCTGTAAATCCATCTAAATCATTGTACAGTTTTGCCTTTCTAAATTTATTAGCCCCGCTCACTTGATTTTCTCAGTGACTTTGTGAGTAAATGCTCACAATGAATAAAAAAAACACTAAATGCTAATACTTTAAAGAGTTGAACTCGTATGTATGGCAAGACAGGAACAGATGGCGGTGTCAGTGTTACATGAGTTCCTTAGATATTCAATTCCCCTCGAAATATTCGGACATTCGCTGCTCAATAGGACTGCTTAATGTTGTTAAAAGTTGAACTACAGTTGTGCCCGTACTGTTTAGAAAATCGACGATTAAATGTTTGATCATTACGGAATTGGATAGAGCTCAAACAAGACGGCATTTTCAAAACATTAGCTATCCTAGACTAAGAGCCATCGCAAATCCGTTTATAAGCCACTTTCCTTTTGTAAGTCAAGGGTACACAGTAATGATACAGAAATCAATACCACAAAATTAAGCCTATCAACAGCTTCCAATTTAAATGGCCGCGTTTATCATCGCAATTTCAAAGGCAAAAACTACTTTTTATAGCGCGATTGTAAACAGTGCGGTCACAAATCTACTTTGGAAACCAAAACAGTTAATACAGTGTAATTCAAGTGTAATGTTTTGTAAAGCATTTCCTGCAGATTCAACGGATATATAAACGATACAGTTAGAAGAGAGCTTACTTTCAGTTAATTTTATAGTGCGTGGGAAAAATCGATAGATTTAAGGGCCTACCAAGGGCCATTGAAGAGTCTATGGAGGACATATAATTTTCCAATAGGTATCGCAGTTTGCTTGGTATCCTTTTTCCTTTCAACTATCATGGGCAAAAATGGTTATGTAATGTAGGACCCGGTTTAAGACATTTTTAACATACTTTGGAGTTTAATCGTATCACTGGAGTTTGGAAACTTATGCTTGCCCTTGGCCTTGACAATAGCACTTTGATTTGATTTACTCAGCAGCTGCTGTCTTCAAGCGACTGCCTAAGTAATTATTTAGTCTGTCCCTTTAGTTGTTGAGGCTATTGTGCGTTTATTTTGAGGATATATTCGGAACGTTATGTAACTTGACTGTTCGCTTGAGCAGACTAAAAAAAATATCATCTAAACAAAACAGGAAAAGATCAAAGAGGAAACCCAAACAAATAGATAGGAGCGAGTTATTAAAGTCGTTGATAGATATACAGTGAACATCGAAATAATTTCTAGCACTTTGTAAAAATCAAAAGAGGAGCCTTTACTTTAATTAAAACCCGGGCTTTTAACACGGGACGATCACGAGTTTAAATGCATGAGGTACAGTTATCCTTTGTTCTTTTGCTACTCACAGCATTGCACTCATCTATGTATAGATTACTGATCGCTTGATCCTTTAATCTCGTTGTAAACCATGTGTTCTTAGCTCAAATTAACACCCTCCCTAGGCGTGGTTGGGCCAAGCGACAGATGCATTCTCCGTAGAAACGCCGGACGTTGGCGCAGGGTTAAAACATACTCCAAGAGATTTTCACAGCAGGGGGAATTTTCTCATCTCGTCTCGATCGTTCTACACTCCACGAGTCAAACAAAGGGTGCAAATTGAGTTGAGCACTTTAAATGGCGAACATGTACACAAAGAAATGCCCACCTTACATCTTTGTGAAGTAACGTTTTAAAAGCTGTCCCAAGGAGTGATCAAAATGTGAAATCTCTTTACCATATCCATAAACAGACGAGTGTCTAGGTTATGAGAATAAAAATATTTATCAGCTAAGAGATCGAAACAGTCCTAAATCATGCACCAATTTCTTAGAACTAACATTGAAGAAATGCATTTCCATCTGTTAGGAGAATATATATTGTTATGAAAAGGACAGTACCTTGCGCACTGCTCTACAACAAAAATGAAAGTAATTCAATGAGATTACACGATTTCGCACGGTGTAAATCAAAAGTTTCAAGCAGCGGGACTGCACAGGTTTTGTTCCATATATAGCTTAACGTTAATTACATGATTCAACTCTCGATCTATACTCTGAAAGACTACTTTATGTGGTACACAATAGATTTTTAGCAAGAAAAGGAGTCATTTGGTTTTTGGCATGCCACCCCAATGTCAGGTTACATTGACAGAAGGGGGAAAGGCGTGGTTCACCCCTTACTAGGTTCACATCCATAAACATAGTACATCCTACCAGCTTCGTTACACTATACAGCTCAGCATGCACGCCACCTTAACCCCAACACGCACCTTGGTTTAAAGTTTTCAGCATGTGCCTCTTTCTTTAAAAAGTTACCTTGAGGATTATCCGAAGTTTAAAGTAAGCGCGAGTCATTTGTATACCCCCACCTGCCTCAACACGCCGACCCACTGAAGGGGAACTGATATGTGAATGAAACCCGCGCCCTTCCCCAAAAGAAGAGCATGTGTCGATCGCGTTTCTATCACATGCTTCATGGTTCACTACATTTTGGAAACTTAAGATAATTTCAAGGGTATATATTTTAAAGCAGTTGTTTAATACAGAAGGGGAGTTAGAAACAATAGCTTTTGTTCTATTGCGTCGCGTTGACGGACGCCGATGGCAATCAGAACATTCTTTGCTCATCGTACAATTTCGTCTCTAGGTATTTTGAAAACGTTCTTTAATCCTTCCTTATGCTTCTAGCAATTTGAAATGTTCTTTTATCATTTTACCTCCTTTAGATCCCGAAGCATTTATTTAATATTTGCAGTTTCTTATTATAGCAGATATATATATATATTTTTTTCAAATTTGGCTTTAAATCTCAGCAATGACGACCTAGTAGCAATTTCCTTACGTTGACCATCTACTTTATTCCCATATATAACCTGACTGTTTACTTTTCGGGCAATGTATATTAATGTTGTTAAGGAATAAAAAATTGATGTTGATAGTTATCGAGAAGTAATGACGCGTGTTGCTAAATGGATATGCATTTCACCATGCGCGCGTGTTAATTTCCTGCCATTGGAAGCAATTTTGCGGTTTTTGTTAAACTATTACTATTTTGCGGTTTCTAGTCGCTAGAAGATTGAAACTGTTTCGTATTCAATGCTGGTAAGGGCTAAAATTAACTAAAAGGCAGGACGCGTTAAAAGCAAACAACAATGCCACAAATTAAACGCATCAGCAGCTTCTAATTGTGAAATTGTTTAACATGAAATCTGTAGTGCATATCATGATCATTTATAACTCTACAGTGGTAGTTAAAAGGATTGATCAAATGCAAGTGCATGCAACATCATCCGATAGACACTGTGCATTGATACATGACAAGTAATTAAAGGAGAACTTTCTATTCTTTTGTAGTGTACTTACTTATCGACAGATTTAAAAGTCTTTAGAGGGGCGCAAAGGAGTCGATAAAGAGGACGTTTTCATTTAGCCGTCGCAAGTTCTCAAATGACCTTATTTATCTTAACCACCCAGCCAAAGAAAACTAAAGTAGAAGTTGAAATTCCGTGTTTAATATTAGTTAAGGCTGCTCTTAAGATAAGTTGCATGAGGAAGGCAGATGTTTAATTGCCTCATTTCGTTCTACATTACCACAAATTGTATCTAAAAGCGTCCGAGTGCTTAAAAGGCATGTCACTAAAAAAGGTAGCGCGCGTCTGCGGTTTGTATGACAAAATAAACCTTACATTTAAGTCCATCGATCGACAATCTGATAAGTTTGCACTGTGGTCTAACAAAGCCATCCTTTTTGCCTCTGGTAACACGATTCTTGGCAGAGGAGACAAAAGTGAAAGGCTAAGCACACGAACTTATACTGGCAGAAAAACTGGGGAGTTTAACTTTTATGCGATAGTGAAAATTTTGCAGATAAAAATTGAATTTAGTAGAATTCATACGCCAATTAGATTACTTTGGCCTGTAGTAAAAAGGTCTTGCTAAAAGTGCGAGTTGATTAAAAAACATTGATTAAAAGTTATCGTTAATTCTTCAGTTTACTTGAATGGTTTAGTACTGTAATCTTAGGAAATAACACTTTTTGTAAGACTTTTCTGGGTCAGGATATTTCTTCGTATCTATTACAGCACCAATCACGAGAAATGATTTCTTTTCAACAAAAGAGCTAAGTGTGTGCCAAGAAATATTGTATGTAATTTTACAAGGAAATATTTGTTCGTAGATATTGCATGAGATACCGGTTGTTTGCATGACAATGGAGTACATAAAAGGGAGATAATTGAAGAAAAATCTGCTGTCCAAAACGACAAGAATCTATACATTAAAAAACTGAGGTACCCGAACTCAATATTGTTTTGTATAGAATGTTAATTTTTATTGAAATTACTAAATGAAATTATATTTCGACAACTTAGTTCACCGTTGTTAGGGATCAAAACAACACACGTTTATAGTTGATCATGGTGAGAGAAAAAAAATATCAATTAGGTACAAAACCTAAGGCGGTTTCTTTCCTAGACTTTCTGTTGGCTTGTAGTACAGTTCACAGAAGTGTTCGCGACCATTAAAATAGCTTTTTCCTTCCAAATTGTAGTTAAACCGTCGATAAAACAAGCGTGGATTGAAGCATTGTTTAACATTTCTTTATTTTGAAACAAAACGTTTTCTATGCGGTTTTAGACATGTGAAAGCTTATAAGCTATCATTAAGTAAAAAATACCGCCCCTACAGCTAAATTTGTTTGACTAGTGAACTTTTTTACATCATTTTTACATCTACTATAGGTAACTTAGTCTTTTATATACAAGTTAGAATTCTTATCAACGCTATGTAGTTTATCCCTAAATATATATATCGACGTTATTTACAAATTTAAATAAACAAATCTGGCGTGTAACCCAACAAGTCACATTTTCGAACGCTCGAAAAGCTCACTTCAGTTGTCGTTTTCATTACGATAATCTTATTAGCGATTGTATTCTGATAATATATCCAGTTGACAATGCTAATTTGTATAGCAAGCTTCGGAAAAATAACTCGTATAAGTCGGATATGAAAAGCTGACATTAACAACTTCGTCTTCAAGCGAAGGAGTGTTAGAACACAGCATCTCCGAGAGATCTCGTATGTATTCTTGCGCGAGTCTTAACAGTTCTAATTTGGTTAATTTTCGCTTGTTGTTAGTGTTTGGGATTGCTTTCCTCAGCGCTTCCATAGCATCGTTGATAGCTTGTATACGCCTTCTTTCTCTGTTATTAGCTCTAATTCGTCGGAGCCGCGGCTCAAGGGGATTGCTTTTTGCTGGTTTCTTCTGAGGGCTGTCAGAAATTGTGTGCTGGTAAAATTGTTCCTGTTTGCAACTTCTCATCTCTCTTGGGTCCATTGAGGAGACTGATGACGCTTCGCTTGGAACCCGTCCGGAGTTGTTTCCGTGGAAAAACCACTGCGTTGGAGCTGCAATTTCCTCCATGGAGATATCAGACTTTTAATCTCTGGCCCGCAAACGTCCAACTTTCTTTAAATTTACGAAACAGTACCTGTCAACTTTAAAATAAAACGCAAGGTAATTAGATATATAAACATTGTGAAGACGGAAGTACATCGTAATTCCCCAAAGGAAATCTTAATGCATTTGGTGTTTCGTGTGAAAGTGAGAGAAATTATTTACAACCTTAAAAATTGTTCAATGTAATTTTTAAGCAAATTAAAAAATTGCAAAGCAATGAAAATGCCACTTACCCCAACTTAAGAGTGTCAGTTAAAAAAGTAGACTGATACTTCTTTTTAAATGCTAGCAAATATTTGAGTAGCGTATTTTAACGACCAGACGTTGTAACTTTATAAGGAAATTTTTCGCCCTTGTTTCCTATTTATGGGAACAGCACAAAAAGAAACGCTTCGTAGCCAATCAGATGTCTCGCCAAAATAAACCCGCATCTTAGACACGAAGCTACCGGGGACACAAGAATGAACAGCAAACTAAAGCATTTCTCAGCAAGAGACCAGCAATTGTTTTGTAAGCACTTTTATTTGCTTTTAATAACTTTGCATTGGAGTTGGCGAGGCCTTTTCTTTACGATTGTATCGCCTATTGTTGGCTTTCACCACATGTAAATCTTTATCAATGTCAAGCATATACCATTGCCCTTATCCTGGCAACCAATAAAGAAATATTTCTTTTTAAAAAACCGCGTGACTCTTTCATTTGTCTTTGTGTTTCAGTTGTGATGAAACCTAACCCAGAATGTCATTCTTCTATGGAAAAATTCCAACGCTAATTCAATAAAAATTAAAAAGCTTGTCGAAACTGACAGAATTTAAAAGCCAAGCTCTTTTCACGAGTTATAGTGTTTCGCAGTGTCGTTTTGTGTCGCGATACGCCGTAAAGGTTATTCCATTCTTTGTTATGTCCTTACGTCGTAGCAAGACAGTACTGCCCGAACAATAGCCAGTTAAGATTCCTGTGGCTAAAACTACGGCAGGTGGCGTCCTTGATGCTGATTGGACAAAGCGGAACCGTAAAAGGCCGCGGAAAATTTCCCACGGTTGAAATAGAAGGTCACTTTAAGACACATGGTCGGAACAAAAGGGCCTCAATACGCACATGCTTTAGTTTAGTCTCTCAAGTACAGTGCGTAAACAATGCTAATAAATTGGCGAATAAGAAATGAAGGCCTTTACAAAGACGTTTTTAAAGTTCAGTGTAATGTTCAGGATTTCACGCAGTCAAGGATTTGACGAATTTATAACAAATTTTCTCTATGGTCAACTTAGCGTAAGTAAGCACGGGGGCTTCCTTAAGTACAATGAAAATCATATAACGAAATATTCAAGATCGAATTCGTTTGTAAGTAGAAGGAAAATGAATAAGCCATCGGATTAAGAGAAAATATTGATAGTAATCGAGATGACCTTTTCTTTACAAACATAAGCAAGGATAAAGAAAAGTAATTTAAAAAACGTTTTTCTATCTGCACTATTATGCAAAAGATTTACATGCACGAAACAATTTTTCGAGTTCCATTCTCAAAACATATATTCCTCTAACTGATAGCCTTAGAACTCTTTTAGTGTTAGTTGTAAAAATTCGAATTTGTTAGGACATCATTAGAAGACAGTAATTGATGAGTTTTTAATTCTCGTCACATATCTGCTAAACAATATATCGATACTGCAAGGAAAAACTAAATCTTGGACACTCAGTGCGCTAAATAGCTTAACAAATTCGCACGATCGTGAATTAGAAAAGATGATTTTTTTTATGAACAGTTCTTTCGTGAGTTTAGGCGTTCCAAAGCTAAGCATGTCTTTGTTGGAAACTATGAACCTCTAAGACATGAAAGTTCTAAGCACGACGATCAAAAAAAAATGTTTCATTAGAACTTCCCAACCAAGAATGCGACAAAAAAATAAATAAAATTATTCAACTAAGTGATAGGGGTGTTAAAAATTGTCTTACATCGCCTATGACTCTCTGTTCTAATAAAAACGTCCATAACAAAGGAGACAAGAGCTGTCTAGTTAAAGTCAATTGTCTTCAAAATAAACGTTGATAATGACTTTATGACATTTGTGTCGTTCTTTGTCGCTCTTATTAACCTATCGTTTGTAAATCGGTTCGGGCGGGTTTTGGGGTAGTTAGGATCGGGTTCGCATAGAAGTTCATCCGGACCTATTTTAAACTCAATAATCCAGCAAGCATGTGTCATGTTGCACGAGACGATTTGGATTTCATTCCACTCTCTAACAAAGGCATAACAACAGTTTAAAAGTCTTAAATTGGCCATATGTCATTCATGATCAATTGGCGTCCAATTAACTATTCTGTTCTTTAATTTGCCCACACTTTCTCATTGATCCGTGATTCCGGATAATCTGTTGTTTTCGAGTTATCCTTTCATCTTTTCCTATGCTATCCATACACACGAGTATTTATAGCATCTTTTGAGACGCGCTAGCATGGCCCCTTGCTTACTCTTTTATTTTGTACAAGTATACGTCTGCCCATCTGCTACTTGAAATAATTACTACAGACTACTTTTCCATGATACTTATATAAAGTATAGTTACCAACACCCGTAAAAACTGGTTTTACCCGTTATCATTCAACAGGCCCTGTAGGTTGTACTAATTTTGGCTAACTGATATTGAAGCAAAACATAATATTAAAGCAAAACAAAACACAAATATCTTGGCAACGGGGTTAAAACATGTATACCTTGTTTGCATCACAACTCAAAACCCGCGGCGAACACCTGTGAAATGTATAAATATAAAGAGAACCTCTTCTTGTACATATCAACAGCCTTTATTTAAATCGTTGGCTATTATCCAGAGACTTAAGGAACTTAGCCACCTTGTACAGCGTACTGTACTCTTGAACAGCTGTTTATTGAAAGGTCACTCGCACCTTCAGTTCGAGTTCACTCCACAGACTCCAACTTCGTACGTTCTTTTCTTATTTCTTTCATTTTTTTTTTTTTTTTTTTTTTTTTTTTTTATATATTATTTTTTTTTTTTTTTTTTTTTTTTTTTTTTTTTTTTTTTTTTTTTTTTTTTTTAAATTTTTTTGTTTCTATAAAATTTTTTTTTTTTTTTACTTAATTTACAGCACAATAAACAGCATATGAAAGATCAATAGCTATTTTTATCACCAGACTCGAAAGTCAGAACCATCTTTTACAACATAGTAAACAGTACAACAAGAAATTTAAGTTATGCTCAATAGCTTTCATTCGAATGGTCAAACACTCGGGTTTTATCCACAGACTGAAAGGTTGAAGCTACCTTGTACATCATCTGTACTTAACAGTACCACATGAAAGTACTGCTCAAAAGCTTTCATTTGAACGGTTTCACGATAGAGTTTCATCCACAGACTCAATTGTCAGAACCAACTAATTTTTACCTCTCTTGGAAATGGCCAACAAAGAGGTCACCTTTTTAATCGTCTTCTGTCGAATATAGCCACTTATCTCAAAATACGCAAGAAGCCAGAAGTTTACAACTTTTAAGAGAGTACAAAATGCGGGCCAGTATCTCTTATTCAAATTAATATCAGTGATTCAATATCGACAACACAGATTTAGACAATGGTTTATCAACTCATAAGCAACTTTCATTTTAATGGTCACGCTTTTGCGTTTTAGACTTTTTCGGTTTTGTCTTTTAAGACAAAATCTATGTGTTAAGACTGTATAGGCCGGGGACCATAGATCTTGTACAACATGATAAATGTACACAAAGAATGTACTCATGTACTAATAATCAGCTTTTTAGAGTGATTTTCGACTATTTAAGTGTCGTTAAACCAAAACTCTAAGGTAATTACTCTGGCTAATCACAAAGGGCACAGACAATCCAGTGAACCAATAAAAAATATACTTAGCCGGCACAAAGCGCGGGAAAACGCATGTGAGTGAGTCACGATTGGTTTTGGTTTTACTTTTGATTGCTTGAGAAAGTGGCGTAAGCTTTTTTTTTAAATAATCACTTAGAGTAGTAATACAAAACCAAAGCAAACGCGAATTACTTTTGACACTTAAGTGAAATTCGCTCTAAATTTAAATGCATGGTCACACAATGAAATCTTTGCCCCACAAACCCAAAGTTAAAGTCAGAATTTTCTTGCACAGAAGAAGCAAATAGTACCACAAATATCAACTCGATAGCCTTCATTAGAATGGTCATTCACTAGGGTTTCATGCATAGACATAAAAGTCAGAATCAACCTGTACAACAAAAATGACTTAAAAAAAGTTGTTGTTCAGTGTTGTTGTTGGCAATCGGCCTCAAATATCGAGTAGGTTGTCCACCTGGCAGAAATTTAAAATTAGGTTTCGTGAGTTCGCCGGCGACTATGCAGTCCGATTTGGGAAAAGCATATTTATGGACAGACTGGACATTTAGTAGAGGTTGGAACGGCGCTGGCACCTTGTTGTCTCTCTTTTCTCGCCAAAAAAATTAATACCGTACCGAGCTTTACGTTACCACAAATTCTAAAAAACGGAATTAACTTACAAAACTTACCTTTGGAGTGTTCTATATGAACGCGATTTATTCGGTCGAACTAGTCAGCTGCAAAAATTCCCGGAGGCTTTAGTTATATAAGATCTTAGCTTACTTATAGGTAGGGGTTGGATGGGAGTGAGTTAGCTAGCCATCCACTACACATTTGTGCTGTACAAGGCAAAGATAAACGACTGAGCTACGAGGAATAGTGGGAGGTCTCGTTTGGGTCTCGAAGTAAAGCCAGAAAATACCTTGATGGGATCTAACCCCCCCAGAACATATTATCCATTCTCTTCTGGTTGAACTACGTGACCAGACGGGATATCCCGCCGTTCTACGTAGCTAAGTCGGTTGAGCGTTATGGGCCGATAGATAAGATGGTAATTGCAAGTTTTCTTTTTCATGTTTTTTAGGGGTCCGGCAAAAATGAAGGAAAGGCTCAACACATTTCACTCACAACTCCGATCATCTTCGGTGGAGTCACCCTTCCCGTGCGTGGATGACAAAATTGGCGAATGAGAGACATTCATTAAGGGATTTTTCCAGTGCCTTTTCTATATCTTCCGCGGTGCCCTAACACACGTTCAGTTACAGTACTACAAGCGGTCTTTAAAGTAACCCTTTCTGACTAATAAGCCTGCACTTTAGAATGCCAAATTTCAGTAACTCGACGGGATTCTGTTTCCTTTCACGACTTTTCTTATCTGAGGGTCAAAACAGATGATCCACAGTCTTTTTTTTCTTGGCTACTTGATCCTGTAGTTCCTGCTACCGTGGCCATTTTGGCTACGTCGCTTGCTAAACATGAGAATTTTCTAATCTCGTCCCAGTTGCCGCGTAAGCAAGTTTGCGCAAAGTCACAGCGCGTGGCCGCGCCGACTGAACTAGACTGTCAACTTATACAGTGTCCGTCCGGATATGTTTCAGTAAGAGTTTCCTCAAATTTTTAAAAGAGCCATTTTTTTCAAAATTTGTACAACCTTTTTGTTATAAGAAAAGGGCAAAGTTGGAACGTGTTATACTAAGATTGCGTCACTTGGAGTCCCTCTTTACTTAAGCAAAAGGCAATAGGGAAAAAGTGAAAGGTAACAGAAACCTTAATTAACCACGTGAAATACCTGTCTAGACCTTTTGTATTCAGTGTTTGCTTCTTGTTATTTCAGGATAGTTTTAATGAAAAAAAAAATTGTATTGGCCTTAGGGCATATCTAAATTTAGCCAACCGGTCGCACGACTGAAGACGGCCTAAATGAATTATACTTTGTAAACAAATTTACTTATTCCTTTGTGCAAGTGTGGACTATATATATTTGCGCGAGACTCGAACGGAACGTAAAATGAGGCAAACTTAAGTTCTTCTTTAAAATTGTCAGGTTCAGGTTTTTAAAAAACTTGCTTTATTAACGTTTGTTTGAAAGAGCTACCGCCTGGAAACATGCTGAGAAAATACCAGCAAACAACCGTAAAACAGTGAAGCACGCTGCAGTGACACAGCTGTGGCTATGCTTTGTTTTAATAAACTATCTTTTGAAGAAAGGAAAGAAGAGAAAAACGAGATATAATAAATGTCTTTAGGAAAAATTATCTTCTGGTGTCATGGCATGTAATCATAAGAAGATACCACGGAGTGCGTTGTTAAACTAAACTAAACTAAACTAAACTGAACGAAACGACGAAACGAAAAGAAAAGAAAAGAAAAGAAAGGACAAATAAACTAAACTAAATTAAACAAAACTAAACTAAACTGAACTGAACTAAACTGAACTGAACTAAACTAAACTAAGCTAAACTGAACTGAACTAAACTAAACTAAACTAAACTATCGCCAGAACTAAACTGTCGCAGAACTAATTACCTGAAACAGAACTAAACCTGAAAACAAAACCTCCTTATTTTCTTTTATTTTAAAATTCTTTTATTTATATTATAAAGACATTCTCTGATAAAAGAATTTGTGTGTCTCCTAGCTATTTTTTTTCTTAAATTATAAGAATCCTTTTTTTTTTATTTGTAGTGGTATTACTGGTAGTTTGATTGTTTTTATTGATCCAATGAATGGAACTGTCAAAAAATTCTTTTGTTTAATTTATAACGATTAGTTTTATTAGCAAGTAAATTATATTTATTACACGGTTTTCTCTAAACACCTGGAATGGCGTATATACGATTAAATTAAATTCTCGATTTTATATTGAACAATGAAACAGATGTGAAATACCTTACCGCAAAAACGTTTTCAAGAGCCCCAACTCGTGAGAGGTTACTAGTTGGCTTGATTCAAGTTATGTTTGCGTGGTTAAGGGGCTTTGTCGAGGATTAACGCATTTTCGAACAGCCAAAATATATATTTTGTGTCGTACGGAACCTTAAACGAATGGTCCATTTTTTATTTACAATTATTATACTGATTAGAGCACTGAAACTGTTAAAAAGCGTCTTTGGTTGCGGATAGCTAGGATGGAAATGGATTACATTGAACTTGAAAGATTGAGGCTAAACTTTTCTCAAGTTGTTTCCGCGCGTCTTTAAAACAATCGATATTTACGTAGCCGTGGTTTGATCAGTTCTCTTCTCAAATTTAGGTTATATTTTTTTTAGTTTTAATTAACAATTAGACGGCAAGTCGCCGGCAAAGTTTCAGACAGTTTAAACCAAAATTTTTTTTTTTTTTTTATCTGTTGATAGTTAGCGCCGAAGGGCAAAGCCCCGAGCCAACTATCAAAAGTGGATAGGAGACATACAAACTGATAGCGAACCGTCTAATTGTTTTAGCATTGCCCAGAATCCGTTCTCAGTTTTCAACGAAACGTTCAGTGAAAGTGGTTTATTTATACTTTTATTCTGTGATTTCAGCAATTTTACTTGCACGCGCTGCAGCCCAGTCTTTCGAAAATAAGACCATCCATGCTTATCCAATACGAAGTTGCTCGAGTTTGCCTAATACAGTCAACTCTTGTTATAGCGGACACGCTCGGGGCGTCGTTTAGTGTCCGTTATACGCAAGAGTCCGTATTAGCGGGAGTCATTTCCAGTCAAACCTCTTTCGCCGGGGATCTGGATTTTGTCCGTTATAGCGAGTTACTTCAATAGCGGAGTGTCCGCAAGGCGAGAGTTGACTGCAGTCGGTCATTGGGTTATGCCCAAAACGGTTCCTCAAAATTTTGCAGTGCTCGCAAATTTAGGTTTCTGCTCGGAATGCTCGCAGACCTCGCAAAATTTTAGTGGGTGCTCGTTTGCTCTTGCTCGCATCCTGCATATTTTTACAAATGCTCGCATGCTCGGTTTTTAGTGGAGGGAGTTTTTAGAAAAGTGCTCGTTGCTCGCAAGGCTAACTTTTGTCAATGCTCGCAAAGAAAATTAAACGCTGTGCTCGCATGCTCGCAAATGCTCGCAAAGACCATTCGATAACCCTAATAAAGAAGAGGACAAGTTGACCTATACAGCTGGTTATTAGTTTCAGTAGAATCGTAGAGCCACTGCCACATTGATTGATCACTGTGGCCACCAGAAAGAGATACTAATTAAAAACCTGCCGTTGCCACGGTATTGGACAAGTAATTTCAAGAACCCGCGGAATCTCCAGCAGATCAGTTCATTCTTCAAAACTACCTGTTCCACCGCCGCCGCGCTGATCTCCGCCATTATTCAGTTTTTACTGCAAGAAGAAATCTTTTATTGCTAGAGTGCAGGCAAAATTCAAGTTCTGAAAAGATTTTGAAGAAGCACATGAACGCAATAATTAATAGCATGAATGGTCACATTCATATATTTAGGTGATGGACCCTTCCAAAGTTTTTGTTCACCTTTAGATTTTTGCCATTTAGGGAAAATCCTGTCGATATATACTTTTAAAAAGAGCACCTTAAAATTTGTAAGATGGTCAAGTTTGTGAGTAGGATATTTTGAAATCGCAAAGATAGGAAAAGTTAGGATATTTTACAGACAATTCTATGCTGGGGAGCAAGTTTGTGCCCTTAGCATACAAATGTCTGAAAAAAATTCTTAACTTGGTAAAACCTTATTTATATGACCCTCCGACTTGACCTCTTTACTAATTTTAGGGCGTTTTTTTTCCTGCAAGTATCGATAGGTTTTTGCTACTGACTTGGCCAAATCTAAAGTAAAAAAAAACGTAGTTGAAGGGTCTATACACAGACTCAAAGGCAGGAGCTATGTTGTAACGCATCGAATAACAGTGTGTTGTAAAGGCTGATTCGCATATGATCGTCCCGATCGTTTCTATCGCATCGATCTTTTGCAAAAACTGAGACGATCGTAGGCGATGGAAGCGAGTGGAAGCGATCAGGGGGTTCTCATATGATCGTCCTGATCATCTGGTATGAGCGAAGATCTACGAAATACAATCATTTTAGCCCTAGATCCTAGATCCAGCACAATGACAGCTTTCAATGAAAGAGCAAAACTTGTGGCCTCCTATCTTCTCCGTTATTGCAGTTTTACGGCGAAGAAGGGAAAGAGAAGCTAGGAGGATAAAACACAGGCGATCCAAGCGATCGTGATCGCCCCAATCGCCGCAGACTTTAGCGATCACCGATTGTGTAATGTTCTCATATAATTGCCCCGATCACAAGAAAACTTTTTGAAGTGACAGAAGCGATAGAAACGATCGGGGCGATTTTATGAGAACCAGGCTTTAATGAAGAAGCATTCATTTATTTGTTCCTACAATTAGGCCTAATTTATTAATACTGGTGTATCTAGCAAGATACATGCAGTCCTATTCTCCATACCAGCTGGGAAAAAGCGAAATAAGTCAAACAAATTTTTCTTGCCCTCCCGCAGAAATTCCTTATTGAATTGAGCGCGGACCCGAAACCACAACATTCTGATCAAAAACTTCAAAGAAAGAAAACCACAAAATATGCAACATGTGCTTTCTTTTTAAAAATTTAACTCAAAGGCAAACAGCTTTCACCAAGGAAAACTACGAGCAACTTTTTGCACACTATAATTTGAGCGACTTTGTTAACTATAGAACTTAAGCCGTAATACCACTTATCCTTTGTAAACCGGTTTATTCTTGGAAATGTTCATCAGTACAACTCTAATAAGTGGAAAACCACCATATATCGTTTTTATTCTTCAATAATTAATTACAAAGACTTTGTCACAAGCAACACAACAGGGGAAATAATGGGTAAAACACTGATCTGAAAGAACTACGAAAACGTAACAAATTTATTTAAAGGGCCATCAAGTAGTCACGCGTTTTCATCGTTCGCAAGTCGGTCTCGATCTTTCCCATCGATCCCAGATATAGTATCCCTGCCCCTTTTCGGTCTATGCATTATAAATTGACGCAACACAAGAAGAGCCACAATAACAACAAAAGGGAAACCTTGCGCCTGCGGCCCTCTGCCGGGTTTCCCGTTTCCTTTTGATATTTTTCCCCCCCTCCCTTTTTTTGGGCAAAAAAAAAAAAACCCCCCGGGCCGACCGACCGCCCGCGCCCCAACACCCCCCCCCCCCCCCCCCCAATAACAACAAAGACACTTTTAATAGAAACAACATCTATTGAAAGGATAATGTCACCGATAGTTCGCAATTCTTTTATTTGAGGAGGGGGACGGGAGCGCGCACGAAAATCACCTAGGAAATTAAGCGCACGACGCGAGAAAAATGACAGACCACTCGTTGCCTATTTCTGAAAAGAAAAGAAAAGGAAAACTGAGTTTTATTATGACCTCTTTTCCCCCCAAAATCTTCAAGTTTGGCCGAATAATAGATCCTTTGATAACAACTGTTTTATCTAGTGGGAGGTCAAGGGCAATGAACAAAGATATCCTCTCAAACTGACTCGTATTAATTTTGATGACATTGTTCGATCCACGAACATTTTTTTTTTATCCCAGGTTGACGAGAGAGAGAGAGAAAGAGAAAGAAAGAAAGAAACGGCAAAATAAAACAGGAACGGAGCACGTTTCACAACGAGCCTAACGAGGAAAAGAGAGCCTGATGGCAGATTAGACCGTGAGAACCAATAAAGGGAAATGTCACCACCTGTTTGCTTAGTATAATAAGCTAATTCGTGAAAGTTTGAAAGAATGAAAAAGGGAAAGAATGAAAGAAGTGAAACCATGAAAGAATAAAAAAAGGAAAGAGTGAAAGAGTAAAGGAATGAATGAATGAGCGAAAGAATGCAAAAATGGAAGAACGAAGGAATGAAAGAGTGAAAGAATGTAAGCATGAACGAATGAAAATTGAAAGAATGTAAGCATGAACGAATGAAAATTGAAAGAATGTAAGCACGAAAGGGTAAAAGAATGAAAAATTAAAGAGTGGAAAAACGAAAGAATAGAAGAGTAGAAAACTGAAAGAATGATAGATGATGCAGGGTGAAAGAATAAAAGAAAGGAAGAATGAACTTATGAAAGAATAAGCGAAACAACGAACGAACTTAAGAACAAGTGTTTTAGTTTAAACCGAAACATTGTTAACTGATTATCTTGAAGATAGATGTTAACTCCTGACTCAAACCACGTAGAGTCATTCTGATATCTTTTGCATTCAGCGCTTTGCCTCCAAAGGCGCCTTTGATAGAGTGGTCAAAAGTTGAGACAAACGATTCTATTGTAGTGAGCTTTGATATCCTAGCTAACCACAGCGAAGCCGAGTTGATTAAACCAAAGTTTAAGCGCCTTTGACCGGAGGAGCCTCCAAGAGTCAATCAATCAATCCTCAGTCAGTCAGTCGGTCAATCCTCGCGCGATCTTCGCGCCTGTTCCCAGTCTCCCAGAGTCTTTGGTAGCGACCCCCAAGCCTCTCTTCAGTCGTCTCCTGCACTGTTTACTCCTGAAATAACATAGGGGAAGCCACGAGCCATGCGGCCCACAATGCCGGAGCTTATCCTGGTTTCCGTGGCATTAAGCGGCTAGGAATATTTCTTCTCCCCCATGAATGGGATGCTTGTCCATCGTAGGGTACTCCTAGCATTATGTCGCCGGTACCCATTTATACACCTGGGCGGAGAGAGGCACAATGGGAGTGAAGTGTCTTGCCCAAGAACACAACACAGTGACCCTGGCCAGGCCTCGAACTCAGACCACTCGATCCGGAGTCCGGCGCACTAACCATTAGGCCACCGTGCCTCCCATCCTGAACTGCCTTTATGCGCGTCTGAGATTTCTCAAAAGTGCGTTATCAAATGTGTCTGTTATCTGCGCGTTAAAGGTAGAATCGTATCTCTGTTGATGGTAAAAAAGGTAGAAAGGTAGAAAAAGCCAGACGCTTTCCAACATATCTATAGTTTTTTAGAACATTAGCTAAATTACGTATTAGTAATCATAAGTTATGATCGAACTACGCAGATATACAATACGCCCAGACATAATAGGCTCTGCCCGGTCTGTGAGTAATACCGAAGATGAATTCTTTCTCTTATGTTCCTATACAACAATAAGAGATTAATACCCTATCTCTTAATGTCAGCCGGCTACCAGTGCCAGACTGAGATTATGATTCTTCCGATTTTTTGACCATGCATTGATTTTTTCTCTTGTGTTTCGTCATACTTCAATGTTTTTTTATTCTTTTTTTTTATGTTTTTTTTTTTTTTATTTTATTACTATAAGTTTACGCTTTGCAATATTGTAACAAATTTACAGTCATGCAAATAAAGCTTGTTGTTGTTGTTGTTGTTGTTTGTAACAAAAATTGACAAGCATTCCATGGTTGAAAACAATGGTTGGACAAAATGGAATATATGTTCCTCGCCTTAGGCCCTTGCTCGTACTGTGTGAATATATCACAGATCAATAACTCAAACCTAGAGCGGTTTTCAATTAAGTTTTGGAAAACTTTAACCAAAATAATCACTCTGGCCAATCAGAAAAAAACACAGACAATCCAGTAAACCAATCAAAACTCGAAGCAAGTACACTGTGTAGCCAACACGAAGCGCGAGAAAACACCCGGGAGCGAGCCATGATTGGTTGGCCGAGAAAGAGGCGCGAGAGTTTTAAACCAATCACTAAGGGTAGTAATGCAAAACTAATGCAAACGCGAATTACTTTCGACACTCAAGTGAAAAACACTCTAACGAAATATCAGCATTTAACACTAAAGCAATCATTATCCAAACCTTACAGTATACCCTATCAGGGATTAGTCATATCGCAAAGTTCATTGCACTTATTCAGTTAAGAAAAAAATGATAAAAGAGTTGAACCAGGATATAACCCTAACGGTCAATAACTTGCATTTTAACGCAAATATCGATGGAAAATCAAGTTTCCAATTATTTGCGGCAATTCAAGCAATAACTGATAAGTCACTGCAATGAGAATTTGACATTGAGTTCTAGGCGGTTCTAAAACGATTCTCAGATCAGATACGACAAACGTACACGTCAGGGCAATATCAGCCCCCCCTCCCCCCTCCCCCCCTCCCCCCCCCCCTCCCCCTCCCCCTCCCCCTCCCCCTACCCTGGATACCACAGTTTTTTTCACGCACGCGGTGACACAGTTCAGGATTGGCCGGAAGAGGCCGAGCGTCGTCGGACTTGTCCGAGGCCACGCACCACGCAAGAAAAGCATCTGAAACCAAAGTTAACTACACCCCTTCTCTGGAAAAAAATATTTGCGCCGTGGGAGCATTTATAAAGTTCTAAATTTTAAACAGTATATTACTTAGGAGCAGAATGGAGAATAACCCAACAAGAAACTACCATTTCATATGGGGGGGGGGGGGGGGGGGGGTGGCGGGGGAATAGAATTTGTCCTGGTCGCTCAATGAAACAGGAGCAGGAGCTATGCGCGGGCCAAGCGAACGCGAACTTAACGAACTTATTGTTAGAGCCGGGTTTTCACTTGAGTGTTGAAAGTTAATTGTTTTTTTTTTTTGCTTACAGCGTTGGTGTTTTTTAAAATCTCGCCCTTTTCTCACCAATCAAAACTAAAACCAAAACTCGGCCCCCCCCCCCCCTTTCCCCCCCCGCGCCCCCGCTTTTTTTTTTTTTTTTTGTTCCCTTTTTTTCTTTGTTGGCCAAGTAAATTTTTTTTTTTTGGTTTTAACACAAAACTGGTTTACCTTTTCACTAAGTACACAAAGTTTTCTATTTACTCGTCAAGTGTGTTTATTAACAGTAGTTGTTTTTAATTTCTACATATGTACAAAAATGCTTCACAGCACTTGAGCTTCCAGAGCTTTTCATTAAAATTGTTCTCTAAAACTTAAATTTCCGCGCGCATTCATTCACTGCGGACCATACCGAGTTCATTTTCAAGATGGCGTACAATTCTTGTAACAGATCGTTGAAGTTTTAAAACATCAATGCTTGAGCAAAAACGTAAGCTTGTTCCATTGGCTTCCAACTTTCTGGCAGTATGCAGAAAACAATTCATTCGAAAATGCACCATGCATTACATTCTAGCTTATTTATACAGCTTTTCTGAATTGCTATGTTACGACTTTTAAATCCAAACCTTTTTTCAAATTTTAATGGGGGGCCAAAAGTTCGCCTTTGTTCGCCATCTTGAAAATAAATGCGGCTAGTCTACTGACGGCTTCAATCTCTTCTTTTTATCAACAATAATATTTAAATTAACTAAAAAATCCTAGCATTTCAAGCAAAAACATTCGTATTGATTTAAAACTCCTGCTAAAATTCTATTTACTTAGAAAAAAACTTTGTTTTGTTGGTGATATTTTTTCTTGAAAACCTTGTGCAAAGTTTTACAAAAAGGTAAATAAATAAACGTTTTTGAGAACAAAACAAATTAAAAAAGAATATAACTTGCAGAAAAAACTAGCATAGAAAAATGTAGGAGAAGTATATGAATAAATAGATAAAAATATCAATACCTAATAAACAAGAATTAAGAAATACTCGAAAGACAAATGGAAAAAGAACAAAACTTTACACTTGCTTAAACAATTTTCTTTTACCTTGTGAAAACGAAAACTAAGCTTCTAAATATTTAACTACAAGTCATATGTCATTATTAAATAAACATTTCTAAAATTTTGAAAAAGATATCCGGAATATTGCCATAAACTGGAAAAATGGAAGATCTGAATGTCTTAATTACGCCGTTTTTCTTTGCAAAAAAGGGTCTCATTGTTTGTTGTGTATTCATAGTAGACAATCTACTGTCTATTTTGTGACGAAATTTTTTCCCTTTTTCAGCCGTCGCAAAAACAAGCTCTATTTGTGTCAGAGCCACAGCATAGAGAATTGATTAAATGATCTGAGAGTGTTTTTGTATTCTTGACAAAAATGTTCTGCAAGAATCACAAGTCGGGCGCTACAAAGATTGTCGTTGTTTCCCGACTACACAATTTGGATTTTCCCGCCTTTGTCTGCCACGACGCGCGAGCGAGCTTGCAGCCCGTTGTTTTCCCGCCGTTTCTATTTTCGCGCCATTTTAGTGGATGGCGCGTCACGCTTTGTCGATTTTAAACGCGCCGAGAAACAGATCCACAGAACCATCTTTGGAAGACGAATTAGGCAGACTTAAACATGTCAGATAATAGTCTTTCCATTGGAATGTTATCAAGGGTGCCGCGGAAAAACATCTGTTCGATGCATTTCGAAGACAGCGCATTTAATGAAGGCAACATGAGCAATAATCGTCCAAAACGAACTTGTTGGTTGGGGTAGGTCTGGCGGTCGTATTCTCCCAGCATGCTTTGTGCTTGATCCTGAAGTTGTTCCACGTGTTGCGGGGCGCGAAGTCCTCTCGTATCTGTAATTACAACAAAACAAAGTTGCAATTAATGTATATTTTATTTATGTATTTAAATAAATAAATGAAAATTACGTTTTTTTATTTAGCTTGTTGTTGGTTCTCATCCTTACTCTGCGGTTTTTCCTCCGGGTTCTCCGGTTTTCCCCCTCCACACTAACTCCCCAAATTCCAATCGGCCATGGTTGCACGTACACGTCTTAACGAGTTCCTGAGCTCTTCTGTGTAACGTGGGTAAATAAATTACATTTAGGGGAGTAAAGCTAAAAGGATATTTAAATAAAAAAATCCGCCTTCTAACTTAAGGGTGACTAAATCTCCCTAATGGTCAATAGTTTTTATAATGTGGTTAAAACGAATTTTTCCTTACATAATGGGAAGTTACCTTATTGTAGGAAATTAACGCTTGTTTTAATTAAGGTATTTGAAATTAACGCGACTTAAATCAACGCGAATTGTTAAAATTCGCGTTAATTTCATGAAGCGTTAATTTCCTATAATAAGGTATATTCCCCAACCCTGGGCTCTTCTTCGCCTTTTAAGTTGGACTTCTAGGGTAAGGAGTAGGAAGGGACCCTTCTCCTGTTTTATATTTAAACAATTCTAAAGCAGAATTGAATGGAATGAATGAATGAATGTACTGAATGGGGTTTGGAAGAACTGGATTATGTTGTGGGATATCCTTGTTCCAATAAATTGTGACAAGTAGCTACAGTAGAAGAAATGTATGGCTAACCTTAAAGATAATAGCTGAGAATTGACATTTTTTAAAAACCTAGACTATCATAAATAAATAACATACCTGGCTTGAAGAGGACAATGGCTTTCAAGCATGCGTACTCCGTCTGATCAATATTTGCAGCTCTGAACCTCTCCACGATGTTTTTCAATGCCTTGATATCTCCCATCCCGCAGAGATTTTTGTCCGAGGTTTCCCGCTCTGGGTGTAATCCCGCAGCTGCGAGCAGTGTACTCATCTCCACGGGTAGATTCCATTGCGCAATACTGAGTATAAACAGCTCGCTCCAGCCCTCCTCGAGCAAGATCGCTTGATCGCGGAAAGGAAGATCAAAAAATGTCGGGATGTTACGAACCCATTTAACTGTCATAAATAAAATGCGCACGGCGGATTCGTGCAGCATTTCCGGCGTGCTGAGGTACATTATTGGGTAAGGCACCTGTTGGCCATGCTGAGGGGTGTGGGGTGGGGTCATCACAGTTGCTACGGAAACGGGAACCGAAGCATCCTTTGGACTCTCGGGGTCACCATATCCCACGAGGAAGGCGCTCTTGTGTTCCACCGCAAATTTGGGAGAGCTGTTTCCGTAGAAAATAGGTTCCGGTGTTACCGGCGAGTCGAGCAGTTTTTCTTTCTTGGGGGTAACGTTGATGTGGCTGGGTGGAAGATCAAGGTTTTCCTGATCGTAACTGCTATGTTTCCTCTTCAAAGGCTTGCATCGAATCTCTTCATTTGTGGCCTGTTTAAACTGGTTGGTGCGCGGTGCACGCTCGTGTTGCACGGCTGAAAAAAAATCATTATTCAGTCAGACACCACACTAGTTGAAAAATTAGCTTGTCAAAAAGGCGATCCTGTCTGATTTTAATTTTAATTTGACAAGATAATTCCGAAATACAAAGGGGTCTTTGGCAGCTTAAAGTATGTTTGGGTTTCTCTTTTTATTACGAGAAGTGGAGATTACGTAACTCTTTACTCGTGACACGAACGAACTGAATTGGCAATTGAATTTTTTTTAAGTACGTTTTGTAAAAAAAAAAAAACAATAAAAACATGGCACATTATGCCATGACCACAGCGATACTCCTGTGCCAGTGAGACACATTTTTTTTCTTGATTGAGTGAAATGTAAGTGTGATAAGTTAGTTTTAATGACAGTTAAGTCATGACATTGAGTTTGCTGACTCAACATTGGATAACTAACTCCACGACGCGGATTACGCCGTTGAAAAACAACTTTAACAGCAATGGCTTATTGGTTATTGACCTGACAACAACAATTGTGACGTCACAATAGCAGACCTGTCTTTGTACAAGAGCGCCAGGGGCAAAGTAATCTGGTAATTGTGATTAGCAACAATAATAGGTCTGGCTTCGTTTCAGCTGCCGTTCCTAGAGATTATACTTCAATGCACTCTGATTGGTTGATTTGCCGTAAGGTTGATACCTTGTCTTGAAGACCTCTTATACGTTGGATAACGAGAGTATTGAAATGTTTTTGTTTTCGCCTAATCCATTTCTAAATTCCACCAGACAACGTTGATCTTAAAAGAAAAAAATAGCTTCTAAAAGAGATGAAAAGAACGCTAAAGATCTGTCAAATTAATGTGCTGACATTCTTTTTAGAAAATTTATTTGCTCAATTTTGCTGAGATAAAAAGAAAAAGATACACTTAATTTTACGTGACTTGTGTTGGCTTTAATGGGCCATAAGGATGCATTAACAAAGAAGCGGATATGGTGACAAGCTGTAGCCAAACAATATGATACTAAGCGGGAGTTAAGTCGTGCATTCCCGCGCACGGCTATATTTGACTAACTATTTCGCATCAATTTAATTCAATTTTGTCCTTTAACAACGTGGCTAGGTTTCAATAAGCTTTTATTTGCTTTGTCGTTTGAAAGAAACGCTGCTAACTGTAATGTTTATTTTAGGGCTGGGCTGAAGTCCAAGTGGATAACATCCAACGCATTGGTCGTTTAAACGGGAACGGGAATCAATCTTTCAGCCGCACTACAGCTGGAGGTTTTTTGAGCAGTTAAAGACGAAAGGCCGAGTAAAAATCACTGGAGCATTTCATTATTCGTGCATTCGTACAAACTTTTAAGTTGTTTATTAAAAGCATGGGCAGTAACTTTTTGCGGTGAAATTTCCAGCAGACCTCTCTTTGAAGGCGAAAGGATTTGCGAACAAAAGTGGCTACTAGAGGAAAACAAAAGCGCTGGTATTCTTTTCGGCTTGCACTAACAAAACGCCTTAAAGATTACTTCTTTTAATTATCATTTTGTATAGGATTTGTTTTGTGTTTCGGTCTTTTAAACACGAGAATGAATTATTAATCCCTGGGGTTCTATGCAACGCCTATTTTGCATAAGACAGCTTTTTGCCGGGTTTCGAAAGAACTGGCTTTCTTTCGTTCTTAACTAATTGACCATATCGATGTCATTGTGCTAAAAATGATTGTAGACCAGGGTTGCTGTGAGGTAGAGACACGCATTTTTAACCTGCTTCGTTCTTCGGCTTGGCCCAAGTACACGCAATTAATAATAAATTACATTTCAGCTTTGGGCAAAATCTTTACTTTTTGTTCGGCAATTTGCAAGTCCGCAGAAAATTTTGTTGAAAAACGGAAGGAGGAGCCCGGCAAAAAAAATAACATGTAAACAGAAATTAATGGGTTATTAGAACACGACCATTAGTCGCCGCGAGGCACGTGATATATTTGGAAGATTAGCTTGAAACTAGATGTGAGGTCAGATATTGTTCTAGAAACTCGACAAAATAAACAAAATTGCGTCTTAACCGCTTTTAAATTACTTCTCGTGTTTACAAGCAACCCAGCTTCGCAGAGCAGAAATCGCACAAAAGATTATAACTTTAAAAATCGCTACATCTAAACGATTCCTGCTGATCATTCAGAATACATTAAAACGTACATTTTGATCTAGCGAGTTCTTTACTTCGGGACAAAATTTGCATGGAAGATTAAGACTAAAGCTGTAGGAAATCGCTTAAAAATTTCTCCATTGCCGGTAGTTTTATAGCCCGCGTGCGTTTGGTCCCGTAGCAAAGTCAAAGAACTATTTTGTTGTACAAGTAACATGCGATTTGTGTAAGAGACACATTTTTTGGGTGAGCCCAAATCTTCTATATTTATGAACAGGTGGTCCCAGCGGGTTGTTACAATCCTTAAACACAAAACACTAGAAATAAAACGACCAAGGGCTTTAAAATGTCTATGTCAAAACTATCAAAAATATATAAAAAACGTATTGGCCTGGAGATCGAAAACAAAGCGCGATTATATTATTGTTTTGTTGTCTTGCTCCTTGCGTAGTTAACTCAGCTCTTCTGCTTTATCCCAAATCAATATGTCTGGTTTACATTTATATCAAATACGACATGTTTACATACAGAAAAAAAAAGAAGAAAAATAAAAAATTATTTCAACAGATCACTGACTTACCATCTCTGTTCATTCGAACTTCGAAGCATTTCTTCAACCGGCATGCCTGACACTGGTTTCGCCTGGCGACATCTATAGGGCAGGAGTTACTTTCTTTGCACTGATAAGCCAGGTCTCGGCGAATGCTGCGCTTAAAAAAACCTCGGCAGCCATCACATGTAAGCACGCCGTAATGTTTTCCAGAGGCTCTATCGCCACAAACTTTGCAAAGGACTGTTTGCTTGGCTTCTGAAAAAGAATTCAAACGGATTTTTATACAGAGCGCAATGACTTTTCGACTTTGGTAGATTCTGTAGATTAGCTTTGTTTGTGGCACGCGCGCGCTCGAGCGAGCAAGCTCAATTTAAATGGATCCCCTTTTGATCTCATTTTGCGTTTATTAGCTTTCTTCGGGGACTCGTGTCCGGGCGGCGAGGCGTTTTTCCAGCGTTTTCTTTTCTAATATAAACAATTTATCTTAATGAAATTTGTTTGATTAAGATAAGGCGTAGCCTGCAGCTGGCGGAAAAATCTCAGGTTTACTATTATTATATCTAATAAATTTGAACTTTGTAATTGAGCTGGAGTGATTAGATTGCTTGTGTAAAAGTCGCGGAGCATTAAATATTTGCTAAGCGTTTAACCCCTTACATTTAACTTTTGGTCAAAATCTTTGCAGCTTTTTCAACCAAAAGAAATAAACATAGACTATCAAGGGTTATATTCCAGTATTTTATCATACCTGATTTCCCTCGCCTTGCTACAAGTACTTCTGTATCAGCCATAGCTCTGCAAATTTAAAAGCTTTTCCTTTGGAGATGAATGGATTCTCGAGGACGGCGCAGAAGGTTGCGATTGCTGTGCAACGCCTAAGGATTGCGTTCAAGGAGTTTCTGAGCTGACAGAATCTTGTACGGCAAATTGGTGGCGAAATATATGTACTTGCTGGTCTTGAACAGGTGCATAAAGAAGTCGTTTTCTGATTGGATAGTGGTCAGGGTGCCGGAAGCTGATTGGACAATAACTGATCTCCGACTCGCATGGATAAGCACTTAATTAAATTAGATTCTTTTAAATGGTTTTCCGCGCGACCCTTTGCCGCAAAAGCGAGCATTCTCTTAGCAACTGGTAAAGCATGTGTGTATTTCTACGGTGTTTAAACAAGAACAATAGCGTTCACGTCGCGTTGCGATCCACCGGAATTAGAGCTGTTTAAAGACTAAATACCGCGACTCTTTGAATGAGGAGGGATCCAATTTAAGACCCGTTGCTATGGCATTTCTCGTGCAATCGCCAAAAATGAATTACACTACAACTGCTAAATAACCAACAAGGGCGCGAGCACCGCTCACGTCCTTCGTATTTTCATGGTAATATCTAAAGTTATCTCACGGATGATCTACAGGTCTTCAGGTTTATATCGATCGCGCTCAGACACGTGGATTTTGCAGTTCTAAGTAACCGCAATTTTATGCCTCAGTTGGCCTTGTCAAACATTAAAAGCACCGTTGTCTTTTGTCCAGAAGTGAACTGATGCAAAAATATTTTTGTATAAGTGTCTGCGTGAGGATTGCCTCGTGGCCGGTGAAGTCAATAAAAGGTGGTTATTCGCTTAGATGAGAAGTTCTTTGAAGCTTTTCTAACCTTTTCACGCCCAGAGTCAATAAAGTCAAAGTCTGGATAAAATTGAATTTACGGTTTACCACCATTCACCCTACCCCTCATAAAATCCTAGTGTGTGACCATTCAAGGAAGAGCTTGAAGGCATTGAGCAGGACTTTCGTGCTTCTTTTTTTTAATATTTTGCAAACTTAATTCAGTCTGGTTTCTTGTTTGACCATGGGTACTGTTAAGGAAATTAAAGGCCTCACCGCAGCCAAAATTACCGACTAACAGCCTCAGGGGAAATGATTAAAATTCGCGTTTTTTGTGATGGAAATTTGTTAAGTACCTCAGGTTAAAAATCATCGGATTATTCCTTCGGAGTCGATCCATTGATCTTGCGCTCACGGTGTAAGAAAGTTAGGAAAAATGTATTGATGTAAAACATGGAGTAACCTTATGGAAATTGCGCTTTAATTACACTGAGATCAGAATTAAAGAGACGAAGTTTACTTAAGATGTCTGAAGACGGCTTCAAAGGAAACAAAACAATAAAATACCTGCAGTAACGAGGTTTTTACAAGCAAAATATGGACATCTGTGTTTCTTAGGGAAACGCCCACTTCATAATTGTAGCTTATAACATTAAGCTCAAACAATTAGAATCTAAAATGGCATCATTTTTTTTAAAACAATTGTGATCTCTGTCGAACTTTACATTCAACAATTAACGCCTAAAAGTTCTTTGATTGGATTTTCCAGAAGTTTGCGGTTTCAACTTATTGCATGATTTAAGGTTTACTCAGGCGATTTGACTGCGTGTTATAAGCAAATGTTTGCTCCATAAAGTGATGACATTCAGACACCGACTGATATCGCACCAGGGGAGATAAAGCTATGATTACAGTTATTTTGAAGCACTTATTTACCTCTCGGTCTTCAACTCAAAAAAGTTTAACTCTCCTTCATGACCGCCATTTATTTTTCAAAGTTGTTTCCGCGAATTTGATTTGATGGTGATGATGTTTGAAATTCTTGTCACTTAACTGCTTGACATTGTATTAACATTAAAATGAGAATTAAGCTTTTAATCTTTGTAGGGGAATCGAAGGGTTACACCAGAAAAAGCCAGCTTTATATTAAGGTCGTAGGGCTTAAATTACTTTTACAGAACTTTACATTAATATCTTTTGTCTTTATTGTTGTAACACCAATTCATTGCATGCCGAAACGTTTACCCAGGCGCTGTCTACCAAGCCATGAGGCGAACTATTTTAAGTGTCAAAATGTTTGCTTAACAATTGTCTCTTAGGAGCTAATAATGTAAATCAAAAAGCGACTAATTTCGCACCAGAAAAAAAAATCAAACTAACGGTTATCTCGTAGATGGTCTACGAGCCGCAATCTTAATTTTCTGTTTGTGGTAAGTTTTCTTTCCGAACATTTCAGGCGTCTAATTTTTGTAACGATTATCACGTTAAGTGAATTCTTTAGCATGATTAACTAAGTAGATGGTAAATTAATTTAAAAACCATCAGCCCCCTAGTAACACTAATAACTATTGTTTGCTAGTCCATTAGTTATTGCGAAACTGATCGTAGAAATCACTGTTTTCTAAAAGGAAACTTTGATTTGGTGAAAAGGGAAAGATCAATCTTCAATTAGTACGACATTTTGACTTCGTTTTATTTCATCAAGACCTTCATTCGAACAACCCCTTAAAATTTACCGCATTGAAAATAAAATAAAATAAACATGAATTAAATAAATAAAAAATCAGCTTGCAATAAAAGAACAACAATTAAAATCCTCTCTTTGATTTCATTTATTAGATATGTTTGAATTACAACAACGGGGCTTAGTTAGGAGGCGCCATTGAGAATAAACATGAGCCGTATCCTTTCTCACGTCCGAAGCAAACAGAAACACTTCTACAGAGACAACCATTCCATCAAAAAAGCTAAGGAAATGTCTATGTTTCATTTTGACAGTTCCTAGAGTGTGGAGTCAAGTGATTTGGCATTTCTGTTTTGCAAAGTGAAGCGATTAAGCTAACGAACTTCCCATTTGTCCACGAGGCCAACGACAGAACTTATTTCACGCACGTGCGGGTATTTTAGCTTATTTTGCATGCAACTTGTTTTACAGGTCACGTTTTGTTATTCAGCAAAAACATCAGAGCACCTTGCAAACATGAAGGCACAAAAGCAATCACGAGGGGATCACAACTCTGAAAGTTTGTCAGTAATAAACGTTGGAAAACATAGACTTTAATTTTTAGTCACGTAGTGGACAAAGAGTACTACCAGATTGTAACTCAATAAAGTTGTTTTCGATAAAAATTTTATACAAGTCTTTATTGAAGGAGGGGGGGGGGGGGGGAGAAAAGGTTCGCAGATTGACGAATTTGGCCTTAAAAAGTGCATAGATTGCGGATTTTGTTTTTGCGATTTATTGAGTTTATTCGTGGATTTCTAGATTACAGCGGTTTGCTGATTAGCTCTGTGAGAATTTTGGCCCGTTTTCCGGACGGTTCATGTCAGAAAGCTCTGATCGTGGATACAGGTGGAACGAAATTCGGTCATCGTCAGTATGTTCAGCGGAATTGTCGCAAAAAAAAACAAGCAATGAAACGAAACTTCTTAAAAAATTGGCATGGAAAACAACATCTACCGTCCGTTGAAGTAAAACTATACCACACAGAGTTTGTTAGTAACGCAGCTTTAGATTAGAATAAAAATAGTAGCCGGCGGATTGACGGATTTGGCAAAAATTGCACGGATCGGCGAATTTGCATATCCCTATTCACACCCCTCATGTTGGTTTTGCCAACTTTTCAGACAAACAAAGATATGCTAAGTATCGCTTAATTCGCCATCGGGGTAAACATGCTATTAAAAAGCAAGACTCAATAACTCATTATCAGTCATTACAAAGGACTGACAAAAATAGCAATACCTAACATATCAGCATATTAGAATGTCCAATATCTTCAAATATTGGACCGGCAAGAGTTTCAGCGGCTCTTTTTCAACCAAAGAAAATGTCTTAATACCAAGCTTTCTCGGAACCGGACCGTACTGGGAAGACTGGGAAAATATCTCCCAGCACTCCGTAATGTCAAGACCTGTAGGGCTGATATTGTCTCAGAACGGCCCTCGGGCTTGGTCAATAACCTATATATAGCGCAGTTGCATAACATTTTTAACAATTCAATTTATTTTACTTCCAATGCGTCTTCTAGTTGGTGGTTAAATAAGCAAAACAGCCCGCGGCTAACCACGTGCCGGTCTGATGTTTGGTCATGTTTCATTGAGACGGTAGAACAAAATTTATTTTTCTTCTTATTTAGCATGTTAAAGGGACTGTGTCACGGCTGAGTGAAGTTAATTTTTTTAAGTTTTGCCAAATACTGCTATGATGAAACCTAATGTTAATGCAAAGAAATTATTCCTCTGGATCCAAATGACAAAACCATAGCTTCATTGCAACCAAATGTGTCTCCCGGGCGTTATAATTTAAAGTTACAAGCAAAAGAGCCTAACTTTGAAACTGTTCAGCCTAGCAATATTTCAAAAATTCATATTGCAATCCGTTTCAATCTTCGTCACTTTTGGCCATCCGTACCTTCTTTTGTATTTGCTGTGTTATTGGAATGTTCCTTTACTGTTTTAAGAGGTTTATTTTTCTATTTTACCGAATTTGATGGTCATTATCGATGCCTAAATGTAGCTAAAATCCGTGATATAGTCCCTTTAAGGGCAGTTGATCATCAAATGAGAGAAATTGAGGCTGAGATATAGCTTGCGCTAAATACAGCTCTCATGCGTATTATGAAAACGGGATAACTGCGTGAAAAAGGGTATGGAAAATCGTGCATTTTTGTTTGAAATAGGGCAATAGTCTCGCAAATGTTGCACGTGTCACACACAACAAAAATTTCGTGGAGTCAGGTCCCTCCCCCTGAAATTATATTTTTGCGGCAACGTGGTTTATCCATTCTCGGAGACCCAGAGGCAGTTAGTGGGGCGAAACGAAGGAATAAACTGGGCAGAAATCGTAGCGGCGAAAGCTTTTAAGAACGGCTACGATTTCTGCCCGGTTTATTCCTTAGTTTCGCCCCACTAACTGCCCCTGACTATGGGTCTCCGAGGATGTGGTTTATCACGAGCGCGGTGAGCACTGGGAATGAACTAATATTGCCGGGCCATCCGTTCGAAGTCTTGTGCGATCTTACCCTGCCTTTTATTTCTTAACTTGAAAGACGTAACGAAAGGATTCGATAAGATTTCAGAAAAAGAAAACTGAACATATAAACTGCATTTATTTATCCTCTTTTGAGGAAGACGAAGCAGAATAGGAACAGAAGCTTTTCAGTTTGAAAAGTGAGTAGCCTGCAATACGCGCAGGCGTTTTTGATGGGCGAGCGTTGGGCAATTTTGCCGTCGCAAACGCGGAGGGTGGAGACGACAGAACGAGCCTTACCCCTACTCCCTTGGACGCTTTTTTCCTCTCTCCCCAAGCCTCTCCCGAGTTCAAGATGGCGCTCGCCCGTTCAAAATGCACTCGCTTGCTAAAATACGACTGAATTACAGGCTAAAACGCGAGTGGAAACACGAGCCAAAAGTGATTATATACTTCTGGCTTTGGCGGGTTTGCTTACCTTCAGGCTTCATTATTAACCTTTTACATGAAGGGATAGATCGACCTAACATCGGTCAAGTTGCGAGGAAACAGTGAAACACAATGAAATGTAAAAGACACCAGGTAATGTTTACAAACTTTATTTAGTGATTTCACTAATTATTATGCTTGAGGCGGCTTCCTACATTAAAAATATGAATTTATATTTATAGACCCAATTTTCTGTATCTGAACTGAAAATGGAAGACCATAAGACAAAACTAAATGCAAACAAAAACATGGAAATTTTATCGCCCGCATAAAACCCAGATCTATGATAATTCGCGCTGCTTTTTCCGGATGACAGCAAAGAAATGTACCAAAACATAACACACCTGCAGAGTTATTTCACTGCTCATAAGGAATGGATCTTTATTTTTTCTAGAGGGTGATGGACAATTACCCCAAAACATTCCTGCAGAGCAAAAACAGAAAGAAAATTGTGCAAAGTGAGCCACCAAAGGAAAAAATATCCAAAAGTGAAAAATATTCTTGCACGACCTAAACGTAGGGAAATACTCTTGCCCACAAAAATTGCCCACTTCCTCTACCCTCTCAAAAATATTATGATCTACGCCTTAGTAAAGAATCAAACTGGAACGATTCACGACGAGATAAGAGTTTTCTTCAAATTTAATCGACTGCCAACAGGGCACAGTCAAACGAGATGAGAGTTCTCGAGACTAATTAGGAGCTAGGTCACGGCATTTTATGTAATTACGTTTATTTTGGTTAATAATATAATGAGCTCTAAACTTTAAGTTGGCAGAGTAACAATCTTTAAATGGCAAAAGTACGGCCATATGGCAATCAAGGACGATTTCTGAACATTAAAAAATGATATCATATTTTCATACGAACTGAGATCAACTTGAAAAAAGTCTGGCCGAGGTTTTCTGAAGTTTGTCTAAATGCAACCCGTTTTAATCTTCTTCAGTTTTGTCCATCCATGCCAACCTTGGCTTTTCTGTGTTCTTCTGAGTTCTTCAACGGCTTTAAGCCGTTATTGTGATTTTTATGACTAGTTGGTCAGTGCAGAGATTGCCTAAAATTGTGCGACCTCTTTCTGCCTGTCAAACAAACAAAAGCTTTCATTGCCTATCATCTAATAATTTCCCGGGTACGGTCGAATTTGGTGGCAACCCTTGGGAGTTTCGGTCAAATGGAAGCGTATAGTTTGAACTGTCTTAAAACTTGACTAACAAAATCTTTTGCCTGTTATCTTTCATGCCAGTTTTATAAGACTGAAGATATTTCAGAAATTAAATTTTACTGAAATAATTCGATAACTCATTCTCATCAATACAATGTATTTCACGCTGTATATGCACCTCATTCAAAATGGCGAGAAAGTGACGTGAGCTGGCTCTATTGATACTTTAACTGTTTCATAATCCAATGATTTTGACTCCCCTTAAAGTAAGGGCTTTTTAACAGGTGCAAAGCTAGCCCAGGGGGGGGGGGGGTTGGCATAACTGACTATCTTTTCAATATATCAAGGCCGCAGGAAACTTTTTGGAAAATTCCTGGACAAACCAGTTTTATACCTGTCTTACTGGTACGTATTAGTTTTTTAGCTACAGTGACGTACTATCTGCCATATCAATTCTAAGTCGATCACCCCCTCCTTCTAAGGAGAAGCTAGGCTGCACTAAGTTTATTTTAAGTTCCTTCTCTTAAATCAATTTCACTTAGAGCATGAAACCAGCAAAATATTTTGTAGTACTATTTGCGTCCAAAACTGAAGTTACAGACTTCAACGAGGTATTGATCGCAGATTGGAACTAAAGAACACACTGATATAACCTTTATACTATATATAGCACGATTGAAGACTTATAAGAAGTGAACGTATTTGACATAAAAAGGCCATCATTGCATTTTTAAAATTGCGTTTTTACTTCCTCCTGCGAAAGATAATTGCAAGAGAAGAAAAGTAAAAAAAAAACGGACACTGAACTGCTATTGTCAGATATCTCAAAAGGACACTTTGGTCTTGTAAATACATTAGATGCAAGTCGACGATACCTCTATAACGCCGACATCATAAGAATTGATTCCTTCGTGTGAGTCACTTCGGGTTGGCTTGCTCGGGAACAATCGTGATTCTCCGAGTTTGACCGAAGATTTCCTCGCTCGGGCGGCACTCCATTCGGCTCGTCGGCAGCTGCCTGGTCCGCGTTTCTTTTGCCGCTTCGTTTGCTGAAGCGCCTTGTGATTGACTTGGAAGACGTAGTCATTGAGTCTCCAAGGTCACGACGCGATTGTCGTTTCCGAAAGATCTGTAACGCTTTTCTGAAGTTCTGACTCATGTAGCAATACAGCAATGGATTGAGAGCACAATTGGAGAAAGCAACAAAATACATCATAGGAAATGCCACGTGAGCCGCCTGCTTTGAATACGGATAATTTTTCCGGTCGAAGAAAAACAATATGGTCATTGTATTCAGCGGAGTCCAAGACACCGCGAAGCTTAAAATAATCGCCAGTGCAATCTTGGTCAGGCGCAGCTTGGAGTTTGAAGCGTGTTTGGTGGAGAGTTTCATTGATCTCGTTTTATCGGCGCTGGCCCAGACTTTCCTACCGATTTTGTAGTAGACCACAGCCATGAAAACCAGTGGCATTACGTAGAATATAGCCAGGGTGAGAGTTTTGTAGACTTTCGCGTAGTTAAATGACCAGGTTTCTACGCAAAACTCGACGTTGTCGCCAAAAAAGGGATTAGAAACCGATTTTCTGACTATTAGCAACGGCAGCGCAGCACATGCAGCAACGATCCATAGAACTGTTGTAGTTACGAAAGCTTTTTTGGCTGTCAAACGCATCTGTCTTGGAAGGCAGACAGAAATATATCGTTCAACTGAAATTGCAGTTAGGATTAGAATCGAGAAGTTCGTTGCTAGGTAATACAGAAAGGAGACAAGTTTGCACATGAAGTCTCCAAACACCCAGTACCCCGTGACGTATAAATCAACTGTGACGAACGGTATATACAGGGAAGCCATCAAAATGTCCGCGATGCACAAGTTCATCAGAAATGTACTCGTGGGCGTACGCACGTTCTGTACACGTGATATGACTGTAATTACGATTCCATTGGCTGGGATGGCAAGGAAAAATATCAGCATATTGGCTGCGACAATGGCGATCTTTTCCGAAGTCGTGTAAGTTAAGTAATCAATTTGTGCGGTAGACGAATTGTTAGCGGCCATGATGTCTGGCGGTGTGTATTTTTTCAGTCAATGCTAATGTTGTAGAGTAATTCAGTTGAGCCCGCCTTTGGTATCGCAGCTTGATAAGTCAGAGATCTCTCTGGAAAAGTTCAATGCAATTTTTTGTCTTTCTTTGTTTAAAACAGCAGCCTTCTAGGATCGTCTCCTTTTACTGAGTAAGCTCAACTCAAGGAAGGATATTGAGATGTAACCTGCGACAGAACAATAAATAAACTCAATGAGTTTACAATTAATTTGATCTAACTTGTGAATCTGTTGATATGAATTACTAAGATGAGACCAAGCAAATACAAACGAAAGCAATCGAGTGGTCAGTAATATCATGTTAGTGCTATCATTGCTTGTTTGTTATCAGTTTGCAAGTTGACTCGTATCTCTAAAATCTATCGTAATCTATCGTATCTTTGACACTATATGACAGTGAAACCGTGTAAAATACCTCCAGTCACTTACTTCAGCTTGCGGTACTAGGATATACGTAGGTTACACTCATTTTGATTAATAAAACCGTCTTTTCTTGACCGAAGTAATTCTCTGCAAAACAACTCTAGTTTCTTTGACAGGTGCCTAATTCCTTTGTAAACATATGACCCAATAATGAAAAATTTATTCAATAGATGACACAAAAGGTAATTTATGGAGGTACACTTTCAAGGGCTGTTGAGCTGACATGACAGTTTAAAAAAATAATTAAAAAAAAATAAGAAGAACTTGGCAGCAAAAAAAATGAAATATGAAAAGTTGCAAACAAAAGACAAAGGAAATATGAAATAAACAACAAATAACAAAAATTTAACTTGTACTAACAACACGACTGCTTTATCTGTTCCGTCTCAATTCATTACACCAAGTGAACATGTGAGGAACTAGAGTAACAAAAAAATAATTAACGAGGTATGTTTTCTTGACGAATCAACCGAATTCTCAAAGCTACTACTATTATACTGCAGTCCGTGAGGACAAAAAGCGTTTCAACTCGTTTCCATCTTGTGACTGCAGAATCGAAAGGGTTAATTCAAAAACAAACACAAACTTAAAAACGCGTGTGATATGGCCTAAAAAACAAATGGAACTGAAATTGCTTCTACAATAAAGGATTAATAAGTCTTAAAATGGTTTCAAAAGTTGACCGCACTGAAAGCCGGACGCAATAATTTTGCTATTAGCAAGAAGCGCGTCACGTTTCGTTACCGCCAGTTGTGGAAGAATAAGTGTCGCTACCTTCAGATGTGCCTGCGTGCATGGACATGGAAAAGGAAGTACTGATTGAAGTCACGTTTTTTAAATCCCTGTTTGTATTTATAAACCTATGTTGTCTGAAGACAGGAAAAACGCGTTGTGAATTAAAATTCAGATCACGCTCAAAAAGGACTCAAAGGCTTGAACGCATATAAAAGGGCCTATTATTGCGATCTGTGTGCACTCTTACTAAGTAGGTTAGATGGTTCGATTAATCTTGTAAGTTAAAAAAATCTTGAATTATTGATATTCTCCATTTTAGAACAATTGAAATATGACAAAATAATTTAAAAGGGATGCCAGAAAAAAAGCATCTGATTTATGCAGCTTTTTGTAGTATATCTACATAATTTGACTTTCACTATTTTTAAATTGAATGTAGGTCCTCCGCTAACACGTTTGCTATTATCGAGCTAGATAAGGCAAAATATGTTGAACCAGTTTCGTGTCTCATTTCAATTCTCAGGCACGGCCGTGCAAATAAATTAGGAGGCCTGGATCTAGCAAATACGAAAACAATCGCAAACGGTCGGTTTCGTCAATATGGAAAATGGTTAATATGAATTGATATAAAATTATTTACCTGGATCGAGCATTAAGATGTGTGCTTACAGACTTGTACGCAGTCGTGGTTTCTTAGATTTTTGGCCGAGAAGAGATTGGATACCAAACGGGCTTTGAGCGAACTCTTTGTTCAAGAGACACTGCTAGTCTTTGTCACTTTATTGTCAGTGAGCAGTCAACTAAAACAGCACATTAATTAAGTATCCATTAAGAAGTTATTATTCGGCACCTTTTAGAGTTAAGTGAATATAGTTGCACAACAAAACTTTCATCCATTTTTTTGTCCCCAATTTTTGAAGTCATTCATGCAGTTGTTCAGACCCTGCAAGCATTGCATTCCTGGCTTCTTTTTCTGTTGCAGTGGCTTCCTTAGACATTAGTTTTTTTAGCTTTGCTGTTATGAGAGTTTACTGATCAAAAAGCACATATAAAATCTGAAACACCATTAGTGACAAATTTGTTTGAAAACAAAGGCCGTTTATTTAGGGTGACACAAGTGTTGCAAAGACAGACACAATTTTGATTAGACTGTCTATACTAGTCAATCGTCTTATCGAGAGATCACGTACTAGGACAATACTGTTATCAGTACTGGCAGCTTATTTCAATATGTATTTTTTTATCTTTTGATTTAATTTTAATTTTGTTCAGCTGATATGCTCAAAGATAGTCTCTTGAAGCCACTTTACCGGATATGCTTTGTGCCAACGCATAAACCATATCCAATGCGCCCTTTAGCTAAAAGCGTTTCATGCACTAAAACACTCACAATGCTGAGCCTGATGTTGTTCCACCCTTGCTTCTAGCTTAAATATACACTTTGTAGCAGCTAGGTTTCTGCGTCGCCCCTAGAGCAAGTTCACGAATAGGTTTTGCCTCTCGAAGAGTTAGTGTGAATCAAACGTAGAGTGCTATTTCGAAACTACTGAGCAGCTCAATCAGTCGTGGATTGAGCTGAAATGCTCGATCCGATGTCGAAAGCATGGAATCTTTGTCGAATTTGCCACAAAATAAACCAATTTTGATACGGGCTGTGAGAAAGAGAATTGTGAAACGGTTCTAAATCGAAAAATCCTTATCTTCTTTAGTTTGCCGTTGTTTTGTTGCCCGGAATTTTTGAAACCACCATTTTAAATTAATCTAAATCTGCCTGGCTCAGGCTGAGGAAGTTAGAAAAGGTTTAATGAAATATCATTACCAATTTAAGATTGGTAAGTTTTTCTTTTTTCGCGTCGAGGCATATCTCTTCTCAAAATTGAACTAATTTGCTGTAGAATAAAACGTTCAGTGTTTGACTCCGGTTGATCCATGCGTTTGTTGTGCACGTAGCGTCTAAGACGAGATTGTAAAGCAAGGTTTTTAGCCTTTAAAGAGAAATATTTCAATAATATAACTGCTTACCTCTTATTTGGAAGAAAAAAAGGATTCACTTTCTCTGAGAACTGATGTAGATGTCGAACGAGTTGAACACAGTAAAGTTATGTTGAGTGGGAAGCTTACTCGAATTTTTTATTTAAAATAATTGATATCAATTATTTTATAGCCTGAGGGTAAGTGATGTGAATTTGCCATATCCTACATGTTTACCTTTGCCCCATTTATCACTCTAAAAGCTTTCAGCTTCTATAAGAGGGGACACTTAGATTACTTCCTGTAGAGATTTCTTGTAAAATTGAAGTGATTTCATATAATGATTTTTGCAGAAAAGGACAAACTGCACGTTTTCCTTAAAATGTGTTATTCACGTGATTCATGCATTTTTTCGGTGCACAATTTTAGAAAGGGCAACAAACTCGGTTCCATCAAGACAATGTTGCGTCAAGTGACAGTTTTTGACCATTTTTATCGACTAACGAGGCATTTATTATCTTACAATTGATATACGTGAAATGAAGGCTTCAAACAGAGTGTGCTTTTGACGAGTCATTTACCGCATATTTTCACGAAAAGAAACTTCGTTCCCAGGATCTCTCTTCTTCCCGTCCCTGGGAACGAGGCTGCGTCTCAGTGTGACTGACCCCTGATAAACGATTGCCAAACGGCAAGCTTCAACTAAATTGCAGTTTAGGCCGATATTTGTAAATCGACGTTTGTCCTAAACACGATCTTCAGTGTTATTTCTGCCTGCTTCAGAAGGAAAGAAGGTGTTGGTCGATCCAAATTAAATTAGTGGAATAAATCCCGAGAATTTATTGAGAGAAACGTCGAACTCCTCATGAATCAATTTTCCGAATTTATCTTTAGTTCGACTCATGTCACTTGTCACGGTTGTGGATCAAAATAAACATAAACTGAAAACATGTTGCAAGAATCCGTTATCTATTTAAAATTTTAATTGTTGGAAGGCATCAGAAAAGCGTAAATCAAGTGACAGCGCATCATTCAGGCAGCAAACTGACGTGAGCCAATGCTGATTGGCCAAAATTAGATAATATTTCGTTTGAGAAAATTATGACATGTTTTTCTTTTCTTTATTTTTTTGATATGTTTTTCTTACGGGATTTCTTCAATGCCGAAACATGAAAAATGTCTCTTTCATCAAGAACGTTTGCTGCTTTTCATATCTGTAATGCATTAGGCTTATTTAATAATAAAAAAAACGTTTTCGTAAAGAATGGCTACCAAGTGAGCACTTGCCAAGCAAACACTAACATAAATAAAAAGAACTATGTCACGCATGATGTATCGTAAAAAATGTAGTCTAAAATTTTCAAGTTTGTCATTTAAGATCTGTCTCTTCTTTCCTCAGCAAATTTTTATTTCGTGGCTTCCTTCGATTTAAAAAAAAAATAATAAAAAATAATAATAATCAAAATTAATAAAAAGGTGACGTAGCCTCCTTAAGTTTATATCAGCCGAAAACGGGTTTATTTTGAAAACAGTGAAAGCGATTGCTACCGAAGCAAATGCCATCTAAAGCGAATTTATTCGTTTAACATTTCCAAAGGAGAAGTTTTTGTTTTCAAGTTAGCTCAATGTTTACATCCTTCAAATTTTTTAAATTGCAGGAAAAATATTTCTATTAACAAAGCCGTGTTTCTGCTATGTGTTTCCAAAAGCTCAAAGAAAATGTTGATGTTGATCGATAAAACTGAGAATATGTGGAATATAATCAATCCTTATTTGATTTAGAATAAATCCGCCGAACCTAGGTTACTGACATGGATTGATTCCTGAAGGTTTTCGTTATGACTTGTCTGTGTACGAACAAATCAAATGTTTACGAATTTTGGCAGTTCTCCGTTGGCATACTCGATAAAGCATTATTAAAATTACAGACCTTTAATAAAGAACCCAACTTTACATCTTATTATAAGAACAGTAGTTTATGTACAGTACAGCTTACTTCACGCAGATTAGAATTATTGCAAAAGCTAGAAAGCAAAAATAATTTCATCTTTATTAAGAAAAAAGTAAAAAGCAAAACCAATTTGTTTTACCCAGTTACGATCGCGGACAGTTGAGCTGTGTAAATAAAAATGCTCATTCTTTGTTTACTACACTTTGGCAGTGTGGCTTTCGCCCGTGTTTTTGTTTGTTCAGTTGAGGCAACATCTAAACTGTGCTTTTCATCACATCGTGTGAAATTTCCGTACTTTTTCGCGATTTTAATCAACTTGAACACACCAAATTATGGACTTTAAATTTTCGGTTTTTGCTTCCAAGATAATTCGAATTAATTGTCTTTACATGTTTGTTCGGATAAAAATGACCGCAAAGTAGGAGGCAAGCAATGCGCTGGATTGTCTACACATGTAAAAATTAATCAAGTGAACACGATAACAATGAAAGATATTCTGGGTAGTTTTACCATATTGCCAAATACTTGATGTCCGAATTAAATCAGGTTTTAGTAGTACGAACAGTGCCTTTTTTGTCGACTTTCCACAGCTTAAAACCCACGAAAGCATTAATGAAATTTAGCTAAGCAAGCATTTGAGTGATGTCAAATATATTAAACTTCCAATCATCGTATGCTTTCTTACCAAAGTAAGCTCCTGCTAAAGTACATATGCATGTTTTCGGCGACTTGCTCGATGAACTTCGTATGTACTCGGGCTATCTCTCTCCTTTTTGCTGTTGATGTGTGGCGCACTACAAAACTTCAAATGACCAAAACCTCGTTTGGAAAAAAAAAAACTGTCTGTGTGTGTACTTGAGAAAGCAAAGTTGTTTGGTGAATCTGAGTGGTCCAGTTCCAATAAGGGGTAAAAGCAATCCCAGAATCCTTTTTTGGTGCCAAAGGTGACGTCATTGAAGTCAAGTTGGGGTCTTATTTGTTTTGCTTGATTCAGCTCAAGTTTTTAAGACTCGTGAGCGGAACTAATGCGATAACATTACAAATGCAGATCACGTAAAGTAACACAAAGCGTTATACAGTTAGCACACACAGGATTTTTGAAATAAATTTGTCGGTGAGAAGTAATTGGCACAGATCTGTCCACAATTTTTAATTAATGTTAAAAAATCACTTTCACCTCACAAAAATGTGAATAAACATATAATTCGTTCTTTTGAGGTGGTACGGAACTAAACCGTGTCGAAAAGATCTCTAAATTCTTTGAAATTTTTAGAAAGATAACTGCTGCACATCACATTGTATCGATATTTATACCCCACGGCCCGGGGGGAGCGCCGCAGCCGGAGCGGGCCGGCGGCCGCCGGAGGGGGGGAGAAGGAGCGAGGCGGAGAAGGACACCCCCAGGAAGACGGAAAGCGGAAGGAGAAGTATATCACAACAAATTTCAGTTCACCTTTTTAGAAGCTTTTAATCCTATAAAATTCCAGTTAGTTTGTGTTACATAATAGAAGTGTGCTTACACTTCTACAAAATAGCAAATGTCAGAAAATTGCGGAAAAAAACGGAATTTAACTATTTATGTTGCTTTGCAGTAGCTAGGCTGGGTCATAAGAGATGCGGTCGGCAGGCAAAAACATAACAGATCAGTGATATCACTTGGCGAGACATCACATTCTAAACCTGATACGGAGATCGTCATAAATACACAACCCCACGGCTAGACTAAGATATTGGCCTTTATCGCATTCGAAGATTATTCCGTAGGCAAAAAGTAAACGAGATATATCTTTAGGGAAATTGGCTTAACTTTTTCAAGATATAGGCTCAAGTGTTCCAAAAAAAAAAAATCGGTATCGGTCACTTTTTTGCCGTCGTGTATAACACTGTAACGTCTTCCAGGTTTTAAAATCCAAGAATTTTACTTACAGATAGCAGTGAATAATGTAAGCTTCTATTTTGAATTATTGCAACATTTGTTGCAAATTAAACATAATAAAGTTTGGCAAAAATTAAATTGACCCCAAGCACCTATGTCCATTTATATTTTGACATACACATTCACATTTTGTAATTAGCACCGAGAAAGGAATCCTTGTTCCTTTCCGAGATTTTTCCTGAAAGCATTAAAATTGAAACAAACATATGCAGCCAGAAATTCAATTTGACCTTTTTAATTTTAAAAATGACCTTATTTGTAAACTTTTTCATATTTTCAATCCGCTAATTAAAATTATAATTTTGAGGAAGATTTACTAACTGATAACCGAAATTCTCTCACGCAACGGCGAAGGCAAACCTTCGCGTCAAAAAATATTCTTTATTTTTGGCGCACAAAACTCTGGACGGAACTATATTTTCGTAATTTATGCGCTTAGTGACATAGACGACCTAAATTCGTTGAAACATAATACATTGAAAGAGCATTGTAATAAATGGTTTCTCAATTTGTGAACTCTAAATTAAAGGTTATTTCTTAAGAAATCGTTCATTTTAAATTGGAACAATATTTTTGCCAAACTTGATAGCATATGCCAGTGAAACTTGACCTTTCTCCATATTGTATTGCCTTTTTATCATTGCAAATTTTTAACCATCTTCAGCTCAATGCCAATTCATTATATTTCTGGTTCTTATACGATTCGTCATGTTTTATTAGTTTCCAGAAGTTATAAGGAAATACAAAATTTCAGGCATCCTTGTCAAACATGACTTTTTTCCATATTGTAATTTATTTTTATCCTTGTGTTTTGTAACCATCTTCATATGTCAATTTGTTATATTTTTGGTTTCTTTTGACGCGTCAGGTTTTTTGAGTGCTACAAATTAGAGAGAAATAAGTCACAGCGAACCTGGGTTAATTATAACATCATCTTAGCGAATAAAAGAGAAAAGGAAAACAGATCTGCTCTTCTTACCAATCTAGGAAGACATCAGGAGGTTCTGTGAAGACCAACACACTAAACGAAAAGTCCATTCGGTTGCACGCAAACTTCACGCCTTTCTCCGCGCGGCTGAATCCTTTATCGTAAAACTTTGCAACTTTACATCAACAAGAGGAAATTGTTTTTAAGTGTGTTTACACTGATTTTCGTGCCCTCAAACTTTCCGTTCCCCTTTCAGTCTGAAAATAGAGCTTTTATAAGTAATTGGAATCCTTTTGATGTCATCGATTGAAGAGTTGCACCAATTGGGAAGAGGAGACAAATTTTAGTTGTCATAAACTGGACATTTCCACCAATTGGATGAGAACTGAATTGAAAATTTTCTTAGTTTTCATGAACGTCTGATAAAACTATCAGATTCGTGTCTATTTTTGCCTGACCTGTCTCAAAGCCCGGATAAACGCTGTAACTATCAGCTTTAATTCCAAAAATGAAAACAAAAAATGAAACTCTAAATCCTGAAATAAACTCAAATAAACCATTCACGGCTCGGCGTGACAACAAACATGTGATTGCTATCTCCTGTAGGGAAGGTCGGAAATTAAATGTAATTATATGAGTCTGCATGAGTCCTTTGCCGGAACGAAAAATATATTTTGAGGAATAAAAACAAAAAAATATATATATATGAAAATAAAAACACTCTTGACATGAACTTAATTATGAAAAATCGTAGTTCTTTTTTTTTATTTTTTTCATCTACTGTATTAAAAAAGTATTTAGTTGTCTGACATATATATTAAAACCATGTCAGAAATTGAAAACAACACCGAGTTCATTAAAAAGAAAACGTAATATATTCGATTTGAACTTCCAATATTGAAAATATTTATTTTTTTTATATATAAAGCTATGATTTTGTAATTCACACCAGGCAAAACACGAACTACCAAAACTGTAACGTTTAAATTAAAAAGAACTCGAAGTTTGGTTTGAGAGATTCTTAATATGCCACGCAGGAAACAGTTTTAAATTGTGATATTTAGTGTGACAGTTCTAATGCGTGTTGTATGTACGACAGTGCTCTGAAAACTTATGAACTATCCTTGTTCATTCAAAAATGACCCGCAAAATGAGATTAATCTAAGGTAATTTTAAAGAAGTTAATAGCTTGTAGGAACAACATGAAGAAAACAGAACGGCATTGTTGAGGTTACATAATATTTCATATCAGCTATCCCACCGTTCAATACGAATGTTATCAGCACTGCAAATGGTATTATCACCTACACTAATTGAAATAAAACGTTTTAATAATGCATTTTGGAATATCTTATTTTCATGTCATGCATATGTTTTTGCTTTTCTTTAAACCTCTTTTCTCTCTTTGCATATTTAAGTCTAATTTCATTAAATGTGAATCTTCAGTTGTCATGATATGGACGTGGTTCTCTCTGTCAAACAGCATTTTCCTTAATGTTGCCTTCGAGATATTTGGATTAAATATTTTTATAATGTATGAGTCCGACTGTCTTTCGGAAAGATAAATCGATAAACCGAGTGTTAAATTATTGATTATAATATCTAAAATGCCGTAAAACCCGTCTGCGAACATTTCAGAAAATTTCTTATTTCATCTACCTTTTTTTGAACCTTTTTCATTGTTCAAACGATTCTAGAACACATTATTGATTATTTTTTTCCAACATTACCTATAACAGAGATCCGGGAGTTTAAAGCTCTCAATTAGCCACTTAGCTCAAAATGAAAGATCAGTGACGCACGATGTATTGTATGTTTGAATGGAATTAATTTTTGTTCTATAGAACATAGATCTGTGCACAAAACATAAAAGTTTAAAATGAAAATTTTTATTTATTGAAATAATTTCACTGCGCATTTTCTCTTCGAAAGATGGTTGTAGAGATGTTATTTATTTACCCTTTATATATGTTCTCTGTTCTTTTGACATGTTACGAGGCACGCACAGGAAACATAATTTTTAAAAGAATATTTAAACGTATTTAAGCCCTAAACACAAAGAGCAAATATTTGAAATTAAACTTATTATTACCTTTTTTCTTTGGTCACTTTTTGGCTCACGTCTTGCGTGCTCGCCGCAAAAAACTTTAATGTGAAACTGTATGAGGAATGATGTCAGCGGGTAACTGTGTAAGAAAGCGATTTCATTGTGAAACTGTAAACTATACAAGGGATGATTTCAGGATGTAACCCTTTCTTGGCATTGCCCTTGAAACTATATATTTTCAGCGTTTTGAAAGCCCGACCTTCAATATCTGTAACATGTTTACGTCTTCATACTTACAGCACAGTTGACGATTTTATATGACAGTTCTAAAATCATCACTTCACTTTTTCATGCAAAATGTGTTTTAAGAATATTCCTGAAAAGTTGCCGAATACTGTAGTTCTTTTTCATCTTATCGTCATTTGATTGTCCGACACTTACGTCAAAGTAAAAATGGGAAATAAATTAAGCCTTTAACCGCACACCTGCGAGACGAAATTAAAAACTAATTCTTTGTCCATTTTCAAGAAATGACACGGGTCATGCTTTTATATATATGTAAATGCACCATGGGTTATAATATAAAAGGTTCTAGAAAAATTAGTTATCTCAAAAATAAAGCATTCAGAAGATAACCTAATAAGCTTTTATTCCAAAACTTAAAATATTAATTTTGTCATGAATACCATGCATTTAATAATTTATTTGAATGTTATTTCAGAGAATTTGTTCTCGCGTCTAGCTGAAAATTTTCTTTATTCAGATCATCCGTCTGCTTGTCAATGTATTGAGATTTTTTTTTCAGAATAAGATGCCGTTCACAGCTTTATTCTCGACAGGCTCTATTCTTGTCACAGGATTAAATACAAAAGAATTGTAAGAGAGACATTTCTGGAGCCTCCGAAAACATGACAAATTTCTTGCGGCTTTTCTCATTCAAGTATCTATTCCCCGCCGTCAGTTGTAGATTAAGTCGTCTGTTGATTAAGACGCTGCATTTAATTGTTAACTAAAATTCAGTAAATAAACGAATCATAATATCAACTTCTCAAAAAGAAGCATTTAATTTTATTATTTATTCTTCATGCTATATGTATAATTCGCGAATTTCTTGCAACTTTTTATGCAACATCTTCAACATATTTCAACTTATTTTATTTTACACTATTCAGGTAAAATTGTATTGCCTTGACGTCAATGAAAACCTGACAGTGGTGAAAATGTCATTTCAATATTCGTGACAATATACTTTTGTGTTTTCTGGTTTTTTAATTGGAAAAATTGCGCAATTTAACACAGACTAAAAACAGAATGAAAGTGCCATAATGTTCTGGAATATGCCATTAAAAAGGACAGAACTCTTTCTGCGAATTGTAAAAAAGTACTTAATTTGCATATTTATTGTCATATGAGAATTAATGATACCCTAAAACATCTGCCCTCTCTTTTTTTCCGGGGGAGGTACTCAATGGAATCTTAAGTACGGTGGTCCCGCTGAGGCCTTCTAACCCTAACCCTCTTTAGAGAAATTCCCTCTATTTTGCTACCCTATTTAGGACAAGACGCCCTATTTTGTAACAACAATATGCTGTTTTCACATGTCGTTTTCAAAATTGAAATTAAAAAATGATGTCATTCCGTTTCTGTTATGGAGTATCGAATGTCTTGTCGCTGACAGAACTTGTATCACAAGGATAATTTTAATTTTACTTCTCACACCTAGCTACACACCTACCTAGTTCAATATTTCCAGCGAAAGATGAGAGATTCTCTGTATGACACGAAATAGTGACACGAAGTTGTTTTCCCTGTTTTAGAAGAAAGACCTTGAAAACCACCATAGCTGCGGTGCGCACCCCACCGGGCTTTCTTCCATTGTCGGTTCAAAGACTGTATAAATCGACATATATATCAGACATTTCGTATAGCGATACCCATTAGACAATAAAAGCAGGAAGTCATAATTAGAATTTATTTGATAGTATCCGCAGCAGTGACAGCGAAACTTAGGTGAACACAGTAAAAGGAATAAAAAAATCATACCGATCTTTGAAATACTACCCTTAACCAGACATAATTTTAAGCCTCTCTTTCTCGTGCAGTTTAATTGTCATGGCTCAAATTTAAACCCTTGGCCGACAAGTGAAGATTTTCCTCTCCGATTAATTTCTTAAATGTCAATAAAGCGTCAGAAAACCATTTTCTTTAAAGGAGTATAAATTTAAGCGTCTTTAACTCGTGCAGTTTAAGTGTGAAAACTCAAATTTAAACCTTTGGCCGACAAGTGAAGAATTTACTCTCCGATTAATTTCTTAAATCTCAATAAAGTGTCAAACAAGCATTTTTTTTAAAGAAGAATACATTTAAGAGTCCATAGGAAAGAAGTTCTTAATGGGTTTAAGCGTCAAGAGTCCGAATTGAATGGAAAACGTCAACTGACAAAATTTTTTTTTTGAAACCACCATTTTAAGGGTTAAAACCCTTTCAATATTGCCAAGCTCAGTCAAATATAAATTAAAACTTTTGGTTAAGTTTAGAAAAAGAAACAGTACTACATAAAAGGACTGCTCGACAGCTTTCATTTAAAGCGTTTTCAATTTAGTGTCGAAAGTAATCCTGAATCGAATTCGGTTTTACTTTGTTTTGTGGTTGGTTTAAAAAATCCCGCGCCACTCTCAACCAATCAAAAGTAAAACCAAAACCAGCCATGACTCGCCCACACATTTTTCCCCGCACTTCGTGCAGACTACACGCATTTGTATCAAGTTTTGATTGGTTCACTTGATTCAGTCTGTGTCCTTTGTGATTGGCCAAAGTGACTACTTTGGTTTTGGTTTTACGACACTCTACCGCCTGGACCCTTGCTCCAACCAACTATCACAGCAAATTCTGTTTCATAGCCACACGGCTAGACGCGACAGATCACTGATTTATCACAAAATGGATCAGTTAGCTATATATCCAATCAGATTACAGCTTTCGTTATAGAAACACTAGTTGGTTTCTACTATTCTTTGTTTTCATGTGACATCATGGAAATTCTAAAATCAAAAATTGCAAGGCCCCTTAGTTTTTGTCTTTCATTTGGTATTTATAGACGTCTTCAATATATTTATGTTGTTTAATTTTTTAAGCTCGATAGCATCCTTTGTCTTTAAAGTAGAGTATACTGAATTTTGGCGTTTTCGCGCTACAAGACTTCACGATGACCGCCAGAAGGCTGTCCCGTATGATTAAAAACGACAAGTAGACAAGTTGTTTATCTGTAATTTTCAAACATTTCAAATTCCTGACTTTTGTTTTACCCAGTGATTTTGGGTTTACTTTATCGTGGCCGTGACAGTGAAATCCAACAATTAAAAGCGATATTTACAGTATGCTCAAAGATTTAGCCTTAGTTTTTATGCACCGAAGTTGATCTGATCGAAATTGAACATCACTTCATTCTGAAAGGCCGACCAATTTTCCAACGCAAAACTACTTCCAATAAGCCTTCCCGACAGCAAGCCCAAGCGTTTATTTTTGGAATTTTTATGGTATTCAATTTGACGCACACTCAGCTGTATGAAAACCGCATTTCCCGACGTTTCACAAAACTCTATCAGCCGCGTCTGGACCGGGCGGGGCCGGACGGGCGGGGGGGACGCCGGGGCCCCCCCGGGGGGGGCCCCCCGCCAACCCGGGGGGGGGGAGGAGGCAGTATCAGCGGTCTATCTTAATTGTAAAAAAAATGAATATACATTTTATCTTTTAAAAGTGTCAAGTAAACAAAACTTAACAGTGATGTTTGCGTCGGAACGATAGCTCCTGCGATACTTTTCTGATCGTCAATATTGCGTGCCAAAGAGCAAATTAACGACATGGAAGGATTTACTTTTGAACGCCGACGTCTTTAAGCATGATATTAAAAAAGTTATTTTTAAAGCCGCGGTTTTCAAGTTAAGGCAGCCGACTGTTGATCTGCTCAAGTCAAGCGTGCTATCGAGTAATTTTAAAAAAGGAAACAGAAAAACGACGCTACGGCAGATTAAGAGTTAAATCACTGCTGTTTTACAAGAAAGGAGCATGTCTTAGGCTTTGTTGATTTCTACCGATTATTGCAAAATTTTGGCCACCATTATATCAAGAGAGAAGAAGAAATTATCGTTCGAGAAGAAATTACCACTATTTCATTCACTTAAAAGTTAGAAAAATGTATAGCATAATCGGTGTAAAAAGTGAAAACTTAAATTGTCATTTTCTGTCTCTTATTATAAATCACTTCTCGAAATGAAATAAAAACGATAAAATGCTTATATTTGTAATTGGCCTTTGGGGAAGTATTTATTGCACGGTATGACGTAGGAGACATCAAATAAGTCTTTTCTACTGTCCATTTAAACCTTTCAACAACCAGAGAATCCCCGTTCCTCGTATTTATATATTGTATCAACCGGCGAATAACATTTGGTTATTGACTTGAAGTGATAGCAACAACCTACTTCAAAGCAATTTGGAAAAAAAAATATGTGATTTTAGATATTTCGGGTTTATTTGTGTGTCAAGTATGAGCTCTGCCTGCGTTTAAAATTAGGTCACATATAAAAGAGATTTAATTTAATTTTCTTAGAGCGTAGCAACCGTATCTTGCCAATGGGAATGTCAATACTTTTAACTCCAATTTTTTTTTTTTAAAAAAAACCTTGTTATAAATATTCCGGCCGTCGATGATACACGTATTCTGAAACTGAATTTATCCGATTCATTCTTGAAGTGAAAACTCGTGTTATTTATTAAAGTTCTAACTTTGAAACCATTTTTATTACAGCTACAGAGCGCACGCACTTTCAAGTGTGCTGCCAGTTTATGATCCTGTAAAAAGTGATTCTAGAGTGTGACCATTCAAACCTTCGAGCAGTACCTTTGAGCAACAGTTTTTGATAAAAAAGGTTAGAACTACATGAAAATGCGACCGTTTCTGTAAGCCAAATGATTGCCTTAGTGCGATCGACTGGATTTATCTCCTTGGTTTCGTTTGAGGGTTTATAATAAAAAATATACTTCCACTCACCATAGACCATGAAAAATATTTCTAGCGTTTTTCTTTCTTGATAATTCACCGGCTGTAAGGTATATTTCGACTCCCTGCCTTAGAGAGCTCCCTGTTCACGAGCACGAGGTAAAAATGTTTATTGTAGTTGTATTCCTGTTCGCCTTTATATTGATCTTCAACCACTCACATGCTCATTAATTCGTCTTTTTAAATGTAAACATCGCAGCAAAAGCAAATCTATGGCGGTAGAGAGGATTTTACTGCAAGGCAAACAATCGACAAGATTTATTGTGGATATATGTCATGTCAACCCTGTAATCTTTCGCGTTTAATTGCGAAAACTGAATCACCGCAACCTTCTTGCACGCAATACTTTTGCGATGAAATTTACGTTATCTTTCATGAATTTTTTTTCCATGATAAGCTCCTAAAAAAAGTTATCAACATGAATATTATTTTTGTCAATGTTAAAGCTATTTGAGGGAGAGGAATACATTTTCTTGGCATAGCTTTAGAGGTATTTGATATGCCAAATCAAATTTCCTCTGCAGAAAGCAATATAATCCTTCATAAGAGGAAGTAACAGAATGATTTTGAAATTTGTCTTGGGAGCTTTACAAAATTAAGCTGATTTATCGACGAGTCTTTCCGAGGAGGCAACGAAAACATTTTTTGTTAGGAGGTTGAATTAAAAAATATTTTTTTATTACTAGTGGAAGAGTTTTAATTGTTTTCGCTATTTATAATTAGAGCTCTTATGGGGCAGAGATACAACAGCTTTTCCAGACAAACAACATAATGTTGAGTCTTTGTTAGCAATCATCGGGGCGGTAAATTAAACGGAGCGCTTTTGGTTTCCAATTGACTAGCTCCTTATTTTCCCTTTAAACAAATCAAAAAATATTTTACGTTGCAGTTTTGTCTTCTTTTTAACCATCGCTAGTCAACCTTCCTCTTCTAATGGATCAAAAAATAAAAAAAAATAAAAATAAAAATGGGAAACAAGTCCAAGAAAATCATGTTTGCAGTACGTAACTGATATAATTTTATCACTGGTAGAATATTTGAATTTAATTCTAAAGGTTGAAAGACAAGTGTCGCCGAGGGCAGAATCTTTTGCTATTCCGAGCTTGTGCATGCAAACATCAAGCACGTTCGGGCTTTCCTTATCGTTTAAAATGTCGTTGAACTTAAAGCACTTGTTAAGGAAAGTCCATCATGCAACAAACTTCGTAAAATATCGACCTTAACACTGATAAAAAATACTTAGTTTGATTCACGAGGAATGGAGGCCGGATTTGAAGATAACTTGAATGAGACACTCTTCCGGTCACTGGGACAAACAATCGTCACGTGACTTTTCTTCCTTTAATACTACATTATCTATTTCTTATACACTGTACTTTTGAAAAAATATCTTCAGCGTAAAGTTAAACTACGTTTAAGGTATAATTGTTAAAAAATGCAGCATATTTTTTAACGGAGGAAAGAAAAAACAAGTAGAAAAACAAGAAACAGAGAACTAAAAGAGCCCCAACTGGCAGCGCATCGTTTGCAAAGCGAGTAAATTCCGGCGATAAATCGGTTAATCACGTTTTGCCATGTATTAAAAATGTCCGTTGCAAGCGAACGATGTCTCGTTTTCTTAATGCTTTTTTCTCTTATAAACAGAATTCTTGGTAGAAAGGTTACTGATATGCCCCCAAAACATCGCAAAGCAAAGATAAAAATATAGGGGCACTCTCCAGAGTTTAAACTGCGTTCGCATTGCCTAAGGGGTTTATTGAAGCCCAGTAAATGTTTTCCTTTGGTTACTAGTTATCTTATTTACTAGAATTAAATAATATAAATATCAAACGCGTCTGCCTTTTGCTTTAGCTCTCACCCTAGCTTTTGAGAAAGATTTTAATTTCAAGATTCTCCAAGAAATCCTTGTTAAGATAAGAAATTTTATGGGTTTTAAAAAGCCGCCACGATGCTTGTTATTCACATACAGGTTTCCCAGCACGCAGTTATAATATAAAATAAAAAAAAGTACGAGGTAATCTAAAGAATTACATGGAAACGTCACAATGGTGTTTTCTTGATCTGTTAGCATTTAATTGGAATTTGTGAGTTGACTTTTTTTGTGTTACTCTGTGTGAATTCTAGTTCGATTTAAAATGCTGTAATACCACTCGTTTTAAACTAAAATCGACAAAAAATGAATGTAATGGGAATTGTACCTGGACAAACAGTTTAAAATCTGGAACCAAGCTTTTAAAAAGTGGAAAACATTGTAAAACCGTACAATTTGTTTACCCACATTGCACCCGGCCAAGAAGCTTTAGTTCAACTGTTTTAATCCATTCCAGAACGAATCACATTTATATAATATGTAAACCTCTTGATGAGCCGGTAAAATACCAGAATAACCTCGATAAAAAAAATAAATCTTCGGTTTATACCATGAGAGAGCCAATAAAAAACCTGGTGAGATGATGATTCCAATTCCAAGATTGACTGGTAAGAGGCGCATATCAATTACTGGCATTACAATGGTGGTTTTTCAACTGCTGGCTGAATTCTTGGCGTGTACGCATCTTAAAGAACGTTGCACTAAAGTACACGGCATTTCAGACGGTAAAGTCGTAAATTTGAAATTGTATAGAGTTGTTTCGCTTTGGATCTTACCTAAGAAAAGCGTCTTAATTTTGTGTTGAAGATGCTCGCAGTAAAATCAATCTGATTTTTTCCTCTTATAGATAGAACTCACGATCGTGTACGTGATCAATTACCGAATGATATGAGTTTAATCTAGTTGTTTCTACATGTGGCTTCAGCACACAGCACTCAAAAACGTATTAAAATCCTCCCTTTTAGTGAACCATCAAACGTTATTAAAATGTTATCCGAGGTAATCTTGCTCAATTCGGTTTTACTGTCCACCCACTCTCAAGTGCGACACGTACAGATTACTGTATGCACGATATCTCGATTAGAGCGGAAAATTTGTAGAAAATTATCAAAAATGTCATGCAAATGTTGAGCTATTTTTTTTTATTATGCCAACTTGAAGATACTGTTATCGGGTCGCATGATACTGTTTAACGAGACTGTGTCACGGCTGAGTTTTAACTTAAAAGTTTATTTGATCAAGTTTTGCCAAATACTCGCTTTGAAACTGAATGTTTGCAAAGAAATTACTTTTATGGATCTAAATGACAAAACCAGAGGTTCATTGCAACCAAAATTAAATGTGTCTCCCGGGCGTTATAATTCGTTGCAAGCAAGTTACAAGCAAACAAGATTAAACTTAAAAAGTGTTCAGCCCAACGATATTTCAAAAACCCATATCGCAATCCGTTTTAATCTTCGTCGCTTTTGGCTATCCCTTACCTTCTTCTGTATTTGGTGTGTTATTAAAATGTTCCTTTTCTGTTATAAGAATTACATTAGGTCATTTTACATGCCTAAGGAGCTAAAATCCTTGGCACAGTCCCTTTAAGTTCGTTATAAGTGCTTCTATTGCTATTTACTCCAGGAAAAAGGTACTATCTGCAAACACTAACATTTGCAGCGATTTCACTCATAGTCTGGGCTTGTTACCGTCGATTTTTTGTTTATTCTGAACTGACGGGGTTGTTTCGTGTGATGCAAAAGGAACTTTCGTAATCTGAGGCTTTCTTCCTGTCAACTGCCCTTTAGGGGTTGATCTGGGAAATGACCGTGCATGTTTGATAACCTTATCAAATATGATCCATTTAAACAGAGAAAACTGAATAGTTTTGCATATTCAAAAATGCTTTTAGATGATGCTCTTGCCGTGCAAATTGAGATCACTAAGTTGTAAATTCATCAGCCGTATAGCGCCTTAATGGGAAATAGAGAAACGCTAGAATTTGAATAAAATTCCAAATTTTCTTTGTGTTGGAGCGAAAGTTGTTATAAACTAGTTAGGGTCACGTGTCCATGATCAAAATCCTTTATAATAGGCAGGTTCACACTTGGGCTCAGTATAAGAAGTTCGCTTGGATAGTTCTTTGAGCAAGTGAACGCCAGGGAGAGCTAAGCACATATCTTTCACTTACTCAACTAAATTTTTTGATAACTTCCAAGCTGGAGATGAGATTCGATTGACTCCTCGGGACAGGGGACACACAAAAGCGAAAGATCCTGTCAAAATGTGAAATCAAAAAAGGGATGGCTCTTTTGATAAAGCCCCAGCCCTGATAAGATGCATTGTTCGATTTGATTCCTCGTTTATTTGAGAAAGCACTTTTCAGGTGCAGTAGACCAAAAAAAATTGCGAAAGATCTCTTTGTCATAAAATTGTAGAAATCAGAAAAGGTGACGGCTCCTTTGATAAAGTCCCAGCCCTGATAAGATGCATTGTTCGATTTGACTCCTCGTTTATTTTAGGAAGCACTTTTAGGTGCAGTACACCAAACAAAGTGCAAAAGAAATTGTAGGAATCAGAAAAAGTGACGGCTCTTTTTGAGCTATCTGTTCTTTTCTCTTGCTCTTCTTGGGTGTGAGTCGGCTAATGTCAAAAAGTAGACCAAAAGAAAAGCCAATGAAAATATCATGCAAGCTCCTAAAATTCATCTCTCTTTTTAAAGTAAGCCTATTTCCCTTTATTTTTTTGTTTATTTTTTACAGAAATTAACGATCATCCTTACTTCGGATTTATCAGATGTAGCAGCCTTAACTTTTGCTGTCGTCACATTTACATTTACTTTCTACGGTCGTTTATTTCTTCTAAGACAAGGAAACACATAAAAACGAATGTTTTGTGGTGATATCGATGACTTTAATTATGTTTGACACCAAGGTTGGTCCTTTTAAATGTTTTGGCGAATAGTCGAAAAATATTCGGATCTTCCTCGGAGGTCTTTGGTCTTCGAAAATCTTCGGTGATCCTCGGTAATCTTCGGAACCTTTTCGAAAATGCTTGGTAACGTTCTTATAACCTTCGGACAACATTTGGAAAAACTTCGGTAAAATGGTCGGAAATCTTCGGAAAATAGTAAAAAACTTCGTTATCAGTATATCATCTTTCCGCGCACCCATGTATTCTATATGAATTAAACCAAAACACATACGTGCAAGGCAGATATATCATATACTTCTGTAACTATGGAAGGAACACTATGAAAAACGGGAGAAAATTGTAGCCGGATCTTGGTGAAGATCAGGATAAGTAGTAGACTTAATAAACAAACTTTAGATGGAGGGCTGATCAATTGCAAACAGCTAGGGACTAATGTTATAAATTTATCCCTAGCTGATTGATCAGCCCTGTATATCTTAAATTTAGATATATCATATATCGCACCTGTCTTCTTTACATAGATGGTGCAAGGAGAAGTAAGATGCTAATCTTTTGTGGGAATGAAAAAATATTGGTGCAGGCATCTTTCAACAGAAATGATTTTTTAGAAAACTAAAAAAAAAAAAAAATTTTTTTCCTTATGTTCCATGTCATTCAGTTTGCCAGACAAAGTTAGGGTATGTACACGACTTAGAACAAATTGTCAAAATGTTGTATATGAAACTTTAGAAAGGAATAAGCAAATTTAATTAATGGTTTCTTGCTGTTTGTGACATTTAAATATTAGCGACCTTCAGATTGGACTACGAGTACGAGATTGAGTCGGTCGAGTTTTCAAACCAAATTGTTTTCCTCCTTTATTTCTTTTTTCCCCCATTCTTTTCTTTATCTTTTTTTTTTTTTTTATTCAGAAAAAGGAAAAATTTTTGTTTGGGGGTATTTTTTTTTTTTGTTAAATTTCTTCTTTCTTTCTTTCTTTCTATTATAATAGGGGTATTGAGGGGCATCAGGCCCGTTCCCTTGATTCCTTAGAAAATTTAGCTTTTTTCCCTTGTTTTCACAAAAAGTTTGCATTAATGGTAAATACAACCCGGCCTTGTTACCTTAAAAAAAAATTACCCTGTTCTCGTGAATTAAACAACCGTGTTCCCTTGTTCCCAAAAACACCTGGGAGGCGCTCGCCATTTTCCAAACAAACTGCTCTTTCTATTTGGAATATAGAAATATTAAGCAAAGACAACTCGCATCGAAATAATATACACTTTTCCTAGCTAATTCTAGCAAATAACTTGAAAGCGTTTTCTACCGTTAATATAGTGACAACTTTCACTGAAGCAGACTTTCCTTCCCTAATAAGAATATAAATAATATTAAAGTAAAAGTATAAAGAATTTTTTCCTAGCTCATCATCCGATCACTTGGATTGAAACAAGCTTCACACTTTTTAACGACGATCGGACATGTAACAGAATTACTAACCTTAGCTTTTTTTATGTAGCTGGGTCGTTCCAATCCGACCAAATCGAGAAAATACGTGCTGCCAATTGCAAAAGGATCGCATTTTAAAATGACTTTTAATAAATGACCCAAAACAATTAATTTCCAGACTTTCCGACTGAAAACAATTAATTTGCAGACTGTATGACTGAATGGTAGCGTCAGGAAAATTAAACAATATCATGCAGTGACTCTTCGGTGAGAAAGTGAACGCAACAGAATCACTTTTCCGCGTTATCATTGTTTTATGTTTCGCATTTGTGGCCCAAAAAGAGAAATCGCCCAGTTAGTTAAAAAGTTAAATATACTTAAGAAAAAGATATTTTATTTAGATGAAGAAACTTCTACCTCGGGCTGTCATTAGTCACTTGCAAATTAAAATTCATTTATTGGGCGCCAAATACTGCATGAATGTTTATGAGTTGGAATAAATGTTTGAGAATTATAATTAAAATCGGAATGTTTTTAAATTAAAGTGTTTATTTTCGTATTATTCTTTTTAAATCAGTTGTTGTGTTTAGCGCTTACCTTTATAATACGATCGATTTTGACGAATGCATGTTCAACCTTCAAAGAACTGTTCAAATACGGAAACTTATTTTTTCTAACACAAAGCACTGTAACAGAATTTCATTTGAGGCATGCAAATAGAAAATTGTCTGCCTGTCAGCTAATTGATGTGCAGACCTAAACAAATTAGTTTTACAGATGTTTGCATGCTGTTTAGAATATTATTCAGAATTGTTTCAGGATTTTCGTTTTTTTTTTTTCAGTAAGGATTTTTAAGCAACCTGCCCTAAGGCCAGCAGCGATTATCCACTTCCCTCCATTGATTATGCTCGTATTTTCTCAGTGTTATTTTTATCTTTAGGAAAAAATTATAAAAAACAACAACAACAAAAATTGGCATTCACAGCAAATGCGAGACTAATGAACTCTTCGTAGACAGGCAAGGCGGGAGTTTTGCCGAAATTTGCAGGCTAAATAGCAAACTATTCTGGATATAAACATCTGCTAGGTAGGATACAACAAAAATAATAATTAAGATTGTTTTTATTTTCAATGTCATCTGCAGTGCCTGTTTTATAATGATTACTCACCCCGGGGAAGACCTAAAGCATACCAAAATAATATACACAGAGGTAAATATTAGGAAATGTTGGATAATTCTAAAAAGGAATTGTTATCAGAACTCTCTTTACATTACAGTACATTTTCAAGCCGAAGGGTGTCAAGAAGGGTTTAAACGTAACTAATAACATTCGACTCCATTTCCACGTTTTCAGACATAATATTTAAATGTGCAAATTTTTTTAATAAGTGTAATTATATCGGGGCTACAGTGATCACGTTATCTTGTGCGATCCCATGGGTTTGAAACTAAGAAAAATGGGTAATAGTTGAAACTTAAATGATGAAAACCACCCTGTACTACATAATAAAAAGTGCCACATAGAAGGACTAGCCAATAGCTTTCATTTGATTTGTCACACACTAGGGTTTCTTCCAGTGTCTTAAAAACAACATGGAAGTAACGCTTTCTCGCACCAGGGGTTCGTCCAAAGATTTTAATAATAATAATAATAATAATTTATTTCTAGTGCATTACATTTAAAATCTCAATGCCCTTACAAGTAAAAATATTTATAATTATAATATGATAAAATATTTTTTTTTTAAAATATAAATTTTTTTAAAAAAAAAAAAAATTTAATATTAGAACCCCATTGATAACTTGCGTTTTAAGTGTAAAGAGCGATTTTCAATTGATTAAACCAAAACCAAAGTTAACACTCCGGGCAATCACAAAGGGCACAGACAATACAGTGAACCAATCAAAACTCGAAGCAAATACATACAGCCGCCACAAAGCGCGGGAAAACGTGTATGTGACGGAGCTCACGATTGGTTTTGGTTTTACTTCTGATTGGCTGAGAAAGTGGTGGGACTTTTTAAATCAATCACCAAGCAAAGTAATGCAAAACCAAAGAAAATGAGGATAACTTTCGACACTCAAGTGAAAATCATTCTAAATGCGAGTGAAATGCTATCCCGTCCCGAATCAACCACGTTGGTAAAAATACACCAGACAAATTATAACCGTTTATATGGTTGGTTTTAATTGACAATAGCTTCCTTCGCCTCATGAATTTTTTTTTTTTTATAAAATAGCAGTATGAAAAGATTTATAATTACAAATAAGTTATAGATAGAGCTGAAGGGAATCTCAAAGAGACAAATTTTCCTTACAATTACCAAACAAACAATATTTCTTTGAGATAAAACACAAGTACTGTTTTGTTTACGTTGTCTTCCAAGAAAATGAAAGAAAGTGAATTTAACGTACAAACCCATTTGTCAATTTGATATATTAAAACACTGGATAAATATTTACAACATGGCCACTTGGGCTGTTGTCTCAGATATATAATATTTACAAGATGAAAAAGAATGCTTCGTCCTCAAAATTATAAGCTAAGCTATCTAAGCTACCGTGGTAATGTTTAATGCCTTTTGCTTCTTTCTTTTACGAAATTGATGATGGCAACACAAAGAAATCGAACTGAAAGCTTGAAGACTCGCTTCTCAGATCACAACTTACTCCTGTAGTAAAATTAATTAACAAAAACTATTCACGACTTAAAGACTATCTAAAAGTGCTTTCCATACGATAAAGTGTTTTTTTTTATATATATTATTAATAATATAAATTTGTAAAGGTGCCTTAACACAAGGAGACATCTCGCCGGGCCGAGACATGTCAGGAAAGCAGGAACCAAATAATGTGTTCGTCACACGTGTAGATACCTAGCAAGGACGTATAGCGGGGATTATTCCATTAAAACTGCCTATTGTTCAATATAATTTGGTTTTTACCTATTACTGTACTAATTTACTAAATGACTATGGAGCTTGGCTCCTGTATCCCCATTATTCCCATAAAGAACTAACAATATATAAATGTATTTACAAATATTCTTAAAAAAAATAAAACTAATCTGGTAAATTAAGGCGACTGCTGGCTGTCCATCTACTAAGATGCTGAACGAAAACTCTGCAAAAGAACAAAAAGTAAGAGCTAGTAAGAGAAAGAATGAGTTTAAAAAATTCATGACGTCATGTTATATTCCATGAAGCGAGTGCAGAGTGCAAGTGCAGGGCAGATTGTCGTCTTTTTGTTTAAGAACCTCTAAAGTCACACCTCAAAAATCTACCAGGGTATTTCGTTTAGACAAGCCTGCTAACAATACCTTCTTTCCATTCTTTGAAGCCTTTTAAAACGCTCTTTATCTTCATCCGTGAGATTTCGTCCAGGAAGACTATCATCTGCAAACCTCACTCGAAGTATTTTGCCTACAGTCGTCTTCTGCAATTCAAATGATTTTTTGAATGATTTTTTCTTCAATCTCTTCACGTGTCTTCTCCGTAACGAAGGGAAATTATTAAGTAAAATATGGTCAATTTATTTACACTTGCTACCAAATATAATCAATTAATTCAAATTTGCATTATTTGTAGCAAAAAAAACCCCAAACTGCAGCAGAAGTGGGTATGCAAGAAGAGATGAGATGCAGAGGGATTTTTAGCACAGGGCCTTAACAAGACTAGTGATTGGTAAGTATGCATATAGAGTTGATCGATGTATCACTTATGTAAAAATATACTAAAAAAAATTCTTACCGTTTGTTTGCGTGCTATTCGAAATGTCTGTGATTTTAGTGGTCTCTCGGCTATGTTCTGTGACTTTGCTTGTGTCTGCGTGAGAAATAGAAGAACTATTAATGTCGGGATCATTAAAGTCGATAATTGATTTTCGGATATAAAAAACACAATGAATTGTAGACAGCCGTAGAGGGTAGGTACAGATGCTAGAAAAAGTGGTCGACATTGAGGGGGGATGTAAAACTACCATAAACTATACCTTGAATTGTTTTTTTGGCTCGAAAAAAATAGTTTTTGTCGTTTTATATAAAGTTGCTCATAACGCTCACTTGAAGATTCGCCTTGATTTTCTTTACGGTTGTGTTATTTGAACTTTCAACTTCCAACTTTTCATGTTGGTGCTCTCAGTTGTAGGAGAAAGAGAGATTTACTAAAAGAGCGTGACATTGTCAATATGTATGATAAACAATAAAAAAGAAAAATATGTACAACTTGTGAATGTGGACATCCTTACCACTTGTCTATTAACTGTCCGAACGGTTTCGGACCGGACAGGACAATCGGTCGTGGTCTGTGGCTTTGGCTGGATCTGTAAATGACATAACATTATTTTGTAGTTAAACTAATAAAAAAATCACTTTTTGAAGTGTCAATGTATTTAGCACGGCTGTGCTAATTGGGGACACTGTACGACATAATGAGAATTTACCTAAAGTCAAAGCTTAAATTTCACCAATTGTACTCAGTTAAATCGCAGTTCAACAATCGACGTTATTAAGGTTGGAGCACTTTGTGAACGAAGATTGGCAAGAAAAGTAAAATCTTTTTCTTTTTTGCAATAAAACTATTCTTACCGTTTGACTACGGACAGATCGAACTACGCCAGGCTGAACTGGACTCAGGGCCGTGATCTGCGGCTTATGTTGAATCTGTATACAAAGCAAAGCATGTTTATATAAATGGTAAATCAGCTACGTCAAACTGCCATCACGGTGGCTCACAATACTTTTCGTTTTTTTTTAATATCGTCAGGCTAGCTTTGATAGAATGCTAAAGTTGGTAAGATCTAAAGAATTCTTAACCATGTGAAAAAAAGAAACAACGCGACAGTGTAAGCATGTCATGCAAAGAAAACTAAAAAAAAAAATTAAAATCTCTAAGACATAAGCATTCTTACCGTTTGTAAACTGATTGGTTGCACTGCATCACACTGAACTGGGCTTTCGACCGTAACATGTGACTTGTGTTTGATCTATGCGTGAAACAAGAAAAAAGAAACTTGGTCAACCATAGTAAAGGATGCAAAGTATAGAATGATTTTCACTTGAGTGTCGGAAGTTATTCGCGTTTGCTTTGGTTTTACAAAACTACACTTAGTGACCGCTTTTAAAAACTCGCGATCGCGCCACTTTCTCGACCAATTAGAAGTAAAACCAAAACCAATCGTGACTCGCTCACACACGTTTTCCCGCGCTTTGTGCCGACTACATGTATTTACTCCGAGACTTGGCTTGTTCACTGGATTGTCCGTGTCCTTTGTGTTTGGCCAGAGCGATTTCTTTGGTTTTGTTTGTTTTACGACACTCAATCGAAAACCGCTCTATCCGCGCTTCATACGGATTACCGTTCACTGGATTGACTGTATCCTTTGTGATTGACCAGAGTGATTACTTTGGTTTTGTTTTACCACATTCAATCGAAAACCGCTGTAACCCTATTCATTTTTTTTTTCGGATGATTTTATTTACCCACCTTGCTTTCTAGAAGCTTTAACTTTTTTGTTTCAACTTTTTCGCCATCATAGAACTCATTAATGAGGTGCTTCTGCAACATCTGTAACTTAGGAAGAAGCATCTGTTTAAATCCCTGGTCACCAGACTCCAACTCGAAATCAAACTCGTCCTGCCATTCAAGATCACCAGTTGGTGAATACCCAGGAGACAGTGCGCGGTAGAGGTCACGTGTTGGTGACGCCGGAAATTCCTCGCGCACTTGACTCGTCACAACTCTTTGTCCGAGTAAACCAGTTTTTTCGTTAACTGAAAGGAAAATTAAAAATACGTGAACATGAAGTCCAAATGAAATTTTTTTTTTCTGGGTTGATTGGTTTACCATTTTACGCTCCATTATCAATATTCACGTAAATTCTCTTACTTGCAAGACATTTTTCATAACATTAGAAATTTTCGTTAGTGAACGTTTCATTCGTACTCGTGGCGTGTATTCCTATGATCGCTTGTAATTTACTGATAATGTTTAATACTGATACAATTATATATTCAAACTTCACAAATATAAGTCAGTGCCACCCTGTCCTTGATCACGAGACAAAAAAAGTTAATTCCCAACGTTTTAAACAGTAGCAATTTTTAAAGGTTAGTGTGTGATTCGCACAGAAATAAAAAAAAACAACAAAAAACATAATAACAAAAACAACAAGAAAACAATTTGAAATGCGCGATCTTGCATGCATATTAAGGGTATTTTTTATGACGTCTCAAGCTACAATTGTTGTAAATTAGCAGGTATATTTTCCAATTAACCATACCAACTAAAAACAAACGTTGTGAATGAAAGTCAAGATAAGAAATGAAAAGTCAACTTACGTGACGCGGAAGGCCTCGTTACAGTGCTAGACATTCCTGATTTGCGATTCCTATGATTCAAGCAAAAAAAATTGTGGATCAGGCAATAATTACTTTAAAGAAATTTTTTCGCTCTGGATTGGGTATGTTAAAACAACTACATTGTAATGTTATCAAATTAAAGTAGACTAAAGGATTGCCTCAACGAAAAAATGAAAATTAAAAAAGAATGGGTTCAGCTAAGGAAACTGTGTTATGTGTAACTGATAAATAAGTTGAATAAATGGGAATATGGATATCTGTCAAATTAGGTTCACGTAGTCCACTAGCAAATCTTACCAACTGAAAGACATGTACAGGCCACCAATCACTCCTACGATAAGCACAGGAATCCCAATCCACATCAAAGCCATGGTTCGCTCCCTCTTCTGCTCTTTCTGTGAAACCTGTTAACAAAAGAGAAACATTTACTACTAATTCTTTGCTGGAAAATGACATATTGCCAATACCTTCGAATTCTCAGTAAACGTCGCCCTGCATGAATTTCAAATTTGTTTCAAGTAGTTCCATTCTTACTATCCCACAAATTAAAGGAACTGTGTCACGTATTTTAGGCGAATTAAGGCATGGGAAATGGCCATCAAATTCAATGAAATATAAAGAATAACCTCTTAAAACAGTGAAGGAATATTTCAATAACACAGCAAATAAAAAAGAAGGTTCGGATGGCCAAAAGTGAAGAAGACTGAAACGGATTGCGATATGGGTTTTTGAAATATTGTTGGGCTGAAAAGTTTTCAAAGTTAATCTTGTTTGCTTGTAACTTTAAATTATAACGCCCGGGAGACACATTTGGTTGTAATGAATTTACAAAGCTATTGTTTTGTCATTTAGATTCACACATAGTTTATAGAGGGAAATGGTTAGGAAGCCCGGCAAACATCAAAGGAGCAAACAAAGAGGCCAATATTTATGTTGGACGGTCCACGACCCTGCACATCTTTTGTTTTGCGCTCATACACTATGCATGAATTACGTAATCGCAATGTTTTTATTGGTTAGTTGCATGAACACACGTAACCACCTATTGTATTTTGTCAGGTTTTGTGCAGGGTCAACCCCCAAAATAGCGAACAAAAACATACAACAAAGAATTTTGCCAGGATTCTTAACCATTTCCCTCTATTAACTATGATTCACAGAAGTAATTTGTTTGCAAACATTAAGCTTCATGGCGAGTATTTGGCAAAACTTTAAAAAAAAAATCAACTCAGCTCTGACACAGTTCCTTTAAATGAAAGGCCCTTCAGATCATAGTGCCTCTTAAAACGTAAGCGTTTAGCTTTTTACCTCGTCAGATGAAAGGTCCATCAAAACTGCAAAATTTGAAAGATGACTGCATTGACAGATCGAGTGGGAATGGTTACTAAAAGCCAGCCAGCAACCACGTGACGACCACGCACCGCCTCTATGGGGACTGGTGAAGATAGTGATAGAAAAGGATCGTTAAAAATTTAAAATAACCAGTAGTATGAAATTTTAAATTTTTACTTTTTAACAATTTATGTTTCTGTTAATCATTTACTATAAACGATAAACGAAGGATGATAATTTAATTTTCAAGATTGAATTTTTGCTTTCAGTGGTTAACAAAAAGTCGGTACAAAAGTAAAACGAAGATCATTGGTACTTACTTTAATGTGTAGTCCCAAAACACGCATTTAGGATTTCCTCTTCTTCGCTGTTAGAAGAAAAAAGAAAAAGAAACATTTTTTGCAACGGGCGTCCATCTTAAATATCCTGTGAGTAAACACGGTGATATAAAAATTATTTACCAAGTATCCTTCACTGGCGATCTCGCGCCTATTTATTCTGTAATTCGCTGCTATTTCCGTTATTATGCCAGTGTTTTATTTTTATCTGTCCTTAATGCTCTGTTTTGATTTACTGACATCAACTTCGTATCTTACTTACCTTAATGTGACTTAGGACTACTGTCACGGGTGGGGTTATCTTTTCCTGAGGGTGAGGGTGTAACACTGTAGATATCACTTTCGAATTCGGACCAAGACCAGTACTGTGAGGAAAGGTTCGAGAGGTAAATTGTTAATTTCCAAACAAGACAGTTCCTGAACCATATCTAAAGCCAATAACTCATTTGATCTGAAATCTCACCTGACGTTTGAATCCGGGAGTAAATATGATAAACTTTTGAAACTGATGCTGGCGGTGCTTACTTCTCCTGCAAAGATCGATATCAGAAAACATTACAAGGTTATTGCTGCATCTGAGCTGAGCAGTGAAAGGCACACGCCAGAAAAAAATTGAAGGCTTATTGGAATACGTCCAAATATTCATCAGAATAAATAGCCCCCTTAGTTAAAACACAATGGCTAGCTGTATGTTTTACAATTTGTATCAAAAATAACTTACAATATCAGAGAAAAATGTAATGAATCCGATCAAAATTCTCAAAGCTTCTCAAAGTTACGATCATTGTCAATTGCATATGCCCTTCCCAAAATTCATATGGTTCGAGCCTTCCCGTTGTCGTTTTCTTTGGGAAGTTGCACTGGGATAACTATTGTAGTTTTTATTCCATCTCTAACCAAAAAAATGATTCGTCAAAAGCACGCTGTTAAAAAGCAGTCAAGACCTTCAGATAGAAAGTTTAAATGTTGCCGAGAAATTCGCGATATAGCTCCCCTGTCAATTTTAAGGGTGCATGAAAAATGCAGACGCCGATCTGCAGACTTTCACTCCGGTTAACCTAAATAACACTCCGTTTAGCCTGAAAACACTCCGGTTAGCCTGATTTCGGTTAACTTTCAATAATGGTAATGGTAACGCGATTTCAGCTGCAAGTCCGGCAGATCTGCAGTCTGCGGTTGAAGCACACCGTACTTTTCATACCTCGGTCAAAGACAGAAGAAGGCAGGGCGATGACGTCATGTCTCGCATCCCAGCGGCTGATCTTTGGGTTGGAAAAGTCTGGGAAGGTCAAACCTCCATCTCCAGGAGACTTCCGATCCATCTTGATTACTATGAGATACATCGTTTAAGGTGATTCCCTAGTATTGCATTGCGCATCCTTACTGCGCAGAATTTTACGCGTATATAGCGCGCGCACATAAACAAAATGGCGGCTATTTTCTATGCGGCTTGGCTCGCGAGAGAGAAAAATCATCGTTTTCTCGTAAACGAGTTCGGTGACCTATCATTTTTTTCTCTTAGTTCGAAAGTAGCGATCAAATGCTTTCTATAAAATGAATACAGATCAATTTCTATGGCAGAATAGTACATAATCACCGAAAACGTGCACTTTCAGCATTACTCGCAAAGGAAATATAAGGAATTATATGGAAAATTCAAGGTCTTCCTGCTCCTAAACGAATACGGTGACCCCCCTTTTTTATTTCAAAATTTAACTTCCCTTAAGGTAAACAACCAACTGGCAAAGTTTGATTGGAAATCTATGAGCAGTTCTATTTCTAGGGAATCACCTTAAGCAAGCTTTATTTCTCAGTTTAGGTATCAGAAATATAATAAATCAAAAATGCTAATGCTTGCAGCAGATTGGTCACCTATTGGGTCCTTAACAAGTTTTTCTATTATAAAATTGTTTCTTTATTTAAAAATCAAGTTACAGATTAATTATTGATTAACAAAATGTTTTACTAATTGATGCAATTAACATGAAAAACTAGGTGATCTGTGCCACTTGTTGGTCCATGTGTAAAATTATTTTTAGATATATTGACTCACTGATATTGTTAGTGATGGTTGGTTCCGCCATGTCTTCACGAGGAAGTCGCATCGCTGCTTGAAGCGCGAACATCTCCATTGATCGTAGTACATCTGCTGTTCCAGGTTTATTCTGGAAAAAATTTATCCAAGATCAGTATCAGAATTCCCTTTACATTTTTTTTATACAGTTCTTAAATTCCTGCTAGGAAAATTTGGTTTAAATCACAATTTGTTTGAGATGATCAGGCCTGTTATTCTCATTAACCTGCTTGCTTTTATTTGTCGCAATAATTAAAGAGAAACAGAAGTTAGCAGAAAACAGAAAAGCTGCTTGTGGATTTAAGAAAAGCAGTTTACACGAAAGCGAAAATTTTGGGTCCCGAAGACGTTAGGTCTTACATCATTCATATATACTGTCTTTTCACCCTTCGACACAGAGTGTATGACTTGGAACAGCTTTGAAGTGCGCAGCCGTTTTTTTCCTTCAATTTTAATATAATTTTTTGTTAGAAGACAAGAGCTGGAAAGGTCAGAGTTCTGGTACAGGGAAGGGAACAAGGTGACGTGGAAATGAAACCATCGTACTTTTCATTTTATAGATAACTTTTTTGTTTTACCCTTTGGATGTTGAACCACTCCTGTTGATTGGTCATATCCAGTAAATTGCTGCTCGCTCTTACAAAATTCTGTTCAGAATATAACAATATGACAAATTAACATAAATAAACAGACATCTATATGTCCTATATATCCTGGCATCATGGTATATGTTACTTGAGTAACCTAATTGCTAACTAGTCTCTCGCTAATTTGTCTAGAACCCCATCCACACCAGCAAAACATGTCTAGTTAAATCAGGCTTAACAAAATGAAAATCGGAAACAGAAAACTGAAAGAGTGAATCTTACACAGGGTTCAAGTAAGCTCTAACTTGTGTTACACTGTGCCAAATTTGAAGTCGACGAACATCAGTTAGCAAATTAATTCAATGAAAAAAAAGTATTTTAAACCGTGTTAAACAAAACAGCTTTTAAACATGCTTTAGCTTTGGTGTGAATGGGGTATAGGCTCCGCTCTGAAAAATTTTGTAATAATTTAATAATATTCAATGATTATATAATTAAAGCTAATAACTTGTTAGCTTCACATGCAGTACATGTTCTTATGTACCTCCACGTCTTCTCTGGTCATGTCTAGCAGCTCTGTTTGTCCGTTGTGCTGAACAATGGCCGCCATGATGTCCGTGGCTCGGTTCAGATCTCCTCCAAAGATCAGCGAGTTGTCGATATTCTGAGTTGTCAGCTGTGAGAGTTCCCGGATGAGAGGGCTTGGATCGGCTCCAGTGGCAAGCTTTTTCGACTATGGATGAAAGAGGTACGTTGCATTATGTCTTATTCATTCAGCGGCACTGGAATTAATTTAGTTGACTTACAGGTTAAATAACTCCCACTTCGACTTTATAGAGACAATGCAATACTTGCGTTTCTTGTATACAGCGCGCGATCACTGAATTGATTCAAACGTGCATCTGTCGTCACGCAAAGCTTCTGTGACGCTCAAACAATTGCGTGACGACAAGCCTGTCGTCACGCAAAGGATTCAGATTTGTATTTTAGATTTTTTCATTTGGATTTTACTTAACGGCAACAGTCATTTTAAAACTATATGGTATTAAAGGTAAACTCTATGCAAATGCCCAGTTGAGACGTTTTCTTTATTTCCAGTCTAACTTACAATGAAATATATAGCTGTATAGGAAACGTAAATTAATTCATGTTCACTTTCTGGTTAGGTAGTGTTTGCTGTAACAGTCTTTGTGTCCGAGTAGTATTGCTCCAACAGAATTGTTTTTGTGAATGTTGGTTTACCTTGTCGAAGAGCGTCTGATAATCTTTGGAAACACATTCACTAAAATCTGGTGGCAGCCATCTTGAATCCGCTTCGCAGCGCCGCTTGACAAAACCTGATTGGTTGAGAAAGGAAATGATCACGTTGTAAGCGTTCATCAGGTAAGCAAAATGCGCATGTCAGTTTTTTGCTTTCGTTGTGCTATCTACGTCTGTTGTATCCATAAGGAGAATATAATAATTTAAACTTAGGACTTCTCGGTTTCCAAATTCAACTTCTAACGTGGCGTCGAAAACGACTTTTTAGCACAAGAAAAAACACCTGGAAAACACATGGAGAAACTAATTAAGCTGGGGGATTTTTGCTCAATTGCGTGTCTGAAGAATAAGTACGACATCCTTTGAGCCCTGAGAAGAAGTTCAAAAGGTGAGATTAAGTTCGTTACCGAGTCTGCCTGATAGGTTTTAATTGTCCAAATAGTAATCATGTGACTACTCTTACGATTGGGAAACAATTTCACTTAAATTATGTCAAAATTCTTGTCCTTTTTCCCACTTATCAGCGACCATACAAATAGCAAACACTTTCAGTAAAACACACAAACATAATTCGACGGACAATTGGTCATCTTTAGAAGTAGGTAGCAATTACTCTCTTACCTTTAGCACCACGTGGGCACGGATGCCCAGAGTAACGTCCAGCAACCGTTTTCTTCCACATTATTCCAAGAGCCTTTTCGGCATCGCAAACTTCACGAATTCCTAAAATAGTGGTTAATGGAAAAATTTAATTTAAAGTTAACTCGTTCAGATTGTGACTGAGCTATCGAACGGGCAAGTGAGCGCACGAAATCCCCCACCTCTCCCGTCGTAGTTCTTTTTGGTTTGCTTATTCATTTAGCCAGTTCTACTACAATAATTTATGAGAGTTTGGAAAGGTTTAGTAATACAAAGGATAATAGGAATTTGTTTATAAAGACATTTTTGAGTTCATTTTTTTGGAATAAGATTACCGCCTATGTTTTCTTAGAAGCCGAGCTGTGACAGTGGCTCTTCAAAGATTTTGACTTTTGTTTTGATCACTAAATTACCTGAAGGAGAGATTTTGTCATCCCATTCATCGTCTCCATCTTGTCCCTGAGATTCTTTAAGAAAAAAATAATTCAACATTGTAGTTAGAGCGCAATTCATATTGAGTGTCGTAAAACCGACTCACCCTGACCAATCAAAAAAGACACGGCCAAATCAGTGAACCAATCAATACTTTTAGCAAAGCAAATACATGAATGAAGCCAGCGCGAACCGTGGAAAAACGTGCGCGAGTGAGTCACGATTGGTTTTGGTTACAGTTCTGATTAGTCGAGAAAGTGACGCGAAAACAAATCAAAGCGTAGTAATGCAAATCCAAAGCAAACACGACTTGCTTTCGGCACTCAAATGAATATTGCTCTAACAGGTCACAAGTAAGCCTTAAAATTAAATAAATGTGATGGGAAACATAGTCTACAAATATTAATTATTAATCGGCAAAATTCGGTCACCTTTTTCGTCGTCTTTCGAATGCCTTCTGACAAAACACATCCGGGGACTGAATATGTCGTCAATGGAAGGGGAAGTTTTGCAAGATTCTTTACTGAAGCAATTAACAAGAAAGCAAGTTTCTGCAGATTTGAAGGCTAGGTCACATTTCTGGTGTTGGCAGCACCGTTTGATGCACATCTCGAAGTCACCCACGTCACCGATGTTGGTGAAGTTTCCCGCTCTTTTTCCTCGTAGCAGAGTGACGTCATCTGTGGTTTTACCCGCGATACACACAGGAGCTCGGTGCTTGCGATGTTTCTTTCCTGTTTCTGATGATATAGATGAGGATTTTTACAGATTTGGCACTTTTCCGTCTCTATAGCTCGATCTCGCCGATGCGTAACATAATTGTTTTATAAAACCAACTTCAACCCACAACCGTACTATTTCTATCCTATCATTAGTTATGTGAAGCTAGAAACGCACCTATTACATTTAACGACAGAAAATAGTAATTTAGACCTCAAAAATTTCCATTCCAATGGCATACGTCACTTGAACAAATTTTAACCGAAGCACCCCTCAGAAATTGGGTATTGCACATATTCTTTAAATGGGGGGTGGGGGGTGTCCTTTGCATTACCTTAATGTTTCAGTTTAAAATCCTGAAGATAAAGGTTGCTGGCAAAAATACCGCTACAAAACACTTGACTATAATGTACACCAACTCTCTCTAAGATGGAAACCGTCGCGACCGGCTGCAACTGTCCGTCTTAGAGAGGTGTCTAGAGGAGTCTAGTTTCAGTAAAATAACTGAAAAACGGCAGGGACAGGACCACCACCAGGTGTCCGTCGTATAGATTTGGCACCACTTTTTGTAAATTCATTTTAATTCGTATTTTATATTTTCTTAGTTGTAAATTTAGTTCTAGGCTATTATGAAGACGCCTCGGCCACCAATAGTAACTGTTTGCTCTCGTTAAATCATGTTGTTTAACTATCAGATCAACCGTGTCGCTATTAAATAAATTGTTATGTGCAGACATTTACCTGAGGAATCATCAGATTGAGATACGTCTCCAAAGTTCGGTGCTGCAGGAGTTTGTTCAGTAGTAGTCGTTTGCGTTGGCGTGACTGTTGTGGAGCTGTTCTGCTTAGGTAAAGTCGGCTTGCTGGTGTGACTGCTTGTCGTCTGTATCGGGGTGGTGTGTCCTGTGGTAGTTTTATTTGCTACTTGGGTGGTCTGTGGCGGCAATTTAGCTGGAGTGCTGGTGGTCCTGGGCGGAGTTTGTTGGACGTGCTGTGAAGCGTTTGCTGCAAGAGAGAATAGAGAGTTATAAAAAAATATATATATTACGTGGTAACAGCATATGAGACACGGACGAAGGAAGAGTTTGAAGATGGAAGCGAAACAGACAAGTGTCAATGAAGTGTTCTTCTTCGTGTTTGTCATGAGACCCTTGGCATAAATGGCGTCTACATTTGAATAACAATACAGATACCTCCTAAGCCTCACATTCACGCAAAAAATCTTTTGTCTGTAAACATCCACTTGAGGCTAAGGATGTACATAGGTATTGTGATTCAAATTTGGGCGCCATTTATGCAAAGTATCTATTCACTGTTGTTTGTTGGTCGCTAGATTGTGAAATCAAAATACCTTTTCGTTTGGACGACATAAAGGAATACTTCGGTTCTTTGATAAAAGTGGTCCTTGTCCGCTTAAAGTAAATCCTTACGACTGCGAAGATTGCACTCACTGCACGGCTTTCTCCTCTATTTTCAGTTTAACATTTAATTCAGGAATCTAGATACTTTAAAGCAGAACAAAAGATTTTTTACCTGAAGAAGATGAATTTCTTGCAGCTTGTCTCTCGTGACTGACGTTCGCTGGCCTTAAGATGTCCGATTTTTTCTTTGCTCCATTCTCTTCATTAAAAAATCCATTCAGACGGTTTTTGTCTCGCATTTGATCACTGGCCGTTAAGTTCATCTTGGGAATTCCATCTTTTTTGCTGGACGTATTCTGTACTGGATCTTGATTGACAGTTGGAGTATTGCCAGCCTGCTGACCACCCACCGACGAGGGTGGTGTGTTTAAGTTATCCATAATATTCTTAATTTGGCTGATATTTGTTGGGTTTGACCCTTGTATTGCATGTGAGGGTGGAGTGGCTGGGTACTGCCTGCGGACCGTTGGACGAAGTCTTGCCTGGCTACCCACTCCAGTAGGTGTTGGTTGGGCGGGAGGAACGTACTTTGATTGTACTCCTGTTGCTTGCTGCTGGCTGCCTGGCTTGGAAGCACTGAGAGTCCTTGACGGCGACAAGCCATGCGACGGATTTCGTTGTGATGGGTAAATGTTTCCATTTTGACTAAATGGCGCAGATGGTCCATTCTTACTCCAGTTGTTATATTGTTTCTCAGTACCCCGACTGTGGCCAGGTGGCCAGTTATTGCCACCAAATCCTCGGTGCGTTTCATCAGGTTGTTGCCATCTCGGATTGGTGGGTGGCCAAGCATGAGAAGGCTCTCTCGGGTAAGCAGTAGGTTTGGGTTGATTTGTGAAACCACGGTCACTGTAAATTGTATGCCACTGGTATCCTGCCGTTGGCCTATTCTCTTGAAACGATCGCCATGGCGACTTCCTATCCCAATGTTCTTTATCTTGGTACCAGCTAGTAGGCTTTGGTTTCCATCGATTATATCCTCCGTATCGCTGTTTATGCCACTCAGCCGGAGGACGCAAAGCAGGCCGTGGCTTGTAATATCTATATCTAGGTCTAGACTTGTAATAGTTGTAATCGTAGTAGTATGGATTTTGATCTCTGTAACCCCAGTATTCATAGCTTTGCCTATGTTTACGATGCTTGTGCTTGCGATGTTTCCTTCTGTAGTATTCCTGGTTGCCTTCTCCACCGTAATCATCGTCAGAATAGTCATCGTGCATCCACGCCGACGAATCAAATAAACCTCCAGTACCCTCAAAGTCGTGCCATCCTTTCTCATGAAAGTGGTGGCCGTGTTTCCAATGACCCTTTTTCCTATGCCTCGGTTCATATTTGGGACCCTCCTTATAGTCTTCGTCATCTTCACTTGGCCTCTCACCTCCCATGAACCGATGTTCGTACTTGCCTTGATGATCATGTCGATATGGAGGACGTTCGAACTTCCTATCTTGATCATCGTCATGAGAAATGTAACCACCATGGTGACGCTCTTTTTTATGATGAAAGTGTTTAACACTATGTTCTTCCAATTCAACATCTGGCCGATGTTCTTTCATGTAGTCACGGAAACGAGACTCTTCTGACTCCTCGTGTTGTTTGTGGTATTCACTCATTTTTTCCTCGTTGTGCTCATACTTTCTTCCATATTCTCCTTCATGATGTCTGAAAGACTCTTCCTCGTGTGTTTTCTTTGGTTCATAGTGGTCTTCATAGTTTTCGGTCTTTTTGTTGTCCTTTTCATCGCTAGGTCTGTAATGATAAGGTGACGATGTTTGTGTCTGTCGTACGGATGATGCCTAACAGCGTAAAATTCCTTTTCATGATTATCATTGTTATATTCCTCTTCTCTGTCCCGCTCATCTTCTTTATGTTGTCTCAATCTCTGTTGTTTCTTCTTTTTCCGGTGATGTATAGATGATTTTCTGAAATTATTCCTTTCATCATCGTCATCATTATCAGCTTCATCAGATTCTTCATGGGATTCATACTGCTTGTGTTTTGATTTCCAATGTCTTTCCTGTTCATGTCTGTCGTGAAAAGCAGATCTATCATCTTCTTCATGGCTGTTACTTTTGTGATCATCTTCGTCCTCCCTTTCATTGCCTCTATGTTCCTTTCTGTTATGACTATTGTGACGTTCGTGACTTTCTTCTGTATGCTTGTCTTCATTCTCATCGTCACTTTCAGAATCCTCGCCCAAAACAACTCGATTATGTTTCGCACTTTCACTGTGATCATCATCGTCATCTGCCCTGCTTTTGTCTTCCTCGCTGTTTTGTTTTTCATCACTATCGTCATCTTTATCATCATGTTTGCTTTTTGACGATTCGTTGTCATCATCATCAGTGTCTTCTTCGTGAACCAACCTATGCCGATCCTTTTTAACCACCTCGTAATTTACATCAGTTCTTTTTTCTGCATGTTCTTCTTTCTCTTTCATATGTTCATCATTGGAATGATGTTTTTCTTGATCGTCTTCCCTATTCTCCGTATGCTTTTCTTTCCTTTTGTTATCATCATCATCATTTTCACGGTCATCGTTATGAAGCGACTTTTCCTTAGAATGTCTGTGGTGTTTTCTTATCCCAGTTTCCTCGTCACTATCGCTATGGGTTTCATGTACTTTTAACGTATGTTTTCTCTTATTGTGTTCCTTCTTCATCTCGGAATTGTCATCACTGTCTTTGATATGATGCTTGTGATGTCGTTTCCTGCCACTATCCACTTCGTAAGTAAGTTTTACTTTGCCAGGGATGATCTTCCCTTCCCAATGATTATCATCATAGTGCTTCTTATGCTTGTGATGGTGACGGTGTTCCTTTCTTTCGTTATCCTGCGAATCATCTTCTCGACTTTCTTCTTTTCTGGCCTTCTTAACATCGTTGTGGTGATGTTTTTCATGCTTAGTTTCGACACGGTCGACATCGTCATCATCCTTTTCACCTTTATTGGCGTGGTGCGTGTGTGTCTTGTGCGCATTATGATGGTGATTCTCACTTTCGCTGTCCTTCTCTTCGGCACCTGTGGATTTGTCGTGTTTGTGGTGGTGTTGACGGAATTCCTTTTCAGCGTCTTTATGTTCATCGTTATCTTTGTCAGCATCACCACTTTCTTGATGGTGATGATGATGATGATGCCTGCGGGGGGTGCTCTTCTTTATTTCTTTACTGCTTTTGTCTTTGTGTTTGTGAGACAAATGGTGTGCCGTAGAACTCTTTTCTGATTCGTCGGTGTCGTCTTCTTCATCTTTCACATGAGAGTTGCCTTTCTTTCTTTTCTTTTTCTTTTCGCTATCATCATCCTTCGTGTCATGTTCTTTCTCTTCGTCTTTCCCCGCGTGCTTATGTTCCCTTTGCTTACCCTTCCCTTTCGTAGGCAAGTCCTTGTGAGGAATATCATTTGACATCATTATATCGAAATCAGCGTCTCCTAAATCATCTACATCGATGGCTTCATCTTGTTTTCCCCTGCGTTTGTGGTGTTTCCCGCGAGATTTTACTGAGAACTCGACACCATCATTCCCGCTGCTATCTGCTTGATGGAAATGAGCCAAGAAGTTTGCTTTCGTGCCTGAAGTGTTTGTGTTACTGCGTTGTTTTATTGAAAGTAATCCATTGTTTGAGGATGTAAGAACTGAATTCGACGAATTCCTTTCTATATTTTTCAGCCGAGGATGGCTTGTAAAGTCAGGGTGAGTTGGCAAGTTACTGTTCTCTTTAGAGAATACAACTTTTGGTTCAGCTGTAGACAAGAGACGACCATGAAAAGACGGGGTTTTTGGTGTTGTAACCAGTGATTTATGCCCTCCCAATTTGTCGTGTTTCTTCTTATCCAAAGATTCGGTTTTTTGATGTTTAAAAGGAGCCGTTGTTGTACGCTGAGACATGCTCTCTTTTTGCCGAGCGTTGAACTTTGGATGGACAGACGGCATTTTTACTTGCATTGTTTCATTATGATTGGCCTTAAATTTGTTATCACTATAGTCTTCTTTTGGAACTGTTGTTTCTTGCTGGCGAGGGGTAGTGCTGTCAAACGCCGCTCTTTTCTTAGTGGGCACATAATGCTCAATATGACGGTTCAGTGATGGTTTATGTTTAAGGGATACTTTTCGATGTGCATAATGCATAAGGTCACCACTGTCCTCCAGTCTTGTGTTTGAATTTAGTAACTTAAGCTTTTCTTCTTTTCGACGACCTTCAAAATCATTTTTCAGCATGGAAGGTTTCTCATGGTCATCTTTTAAAAGTTTTTTCTTACTTTGTAAGCTGTGAATTTCTTGGAATTTTTCAGACTCCAAGGCTTTCCTATGTTTTGTATTAGTGTTAGAACCATTTGAGTTTTCCAAGCTTGATTTTGATTTTAATGACTTGTCCTTGGATTTCACCTGTTTTTGGCTTGTTAGTTGATCTTTCACATTCTTGCTTTTTGTCTTTTGTGGTAACGCTATCGCCTTCTGATGTGCTCTTTGCATAGTCTTGGGTACAGTTTTAACTTTATGCGCAGTGGATACAACTTTGAGTGTCTTCCTTGATAAAGGTGACGTACCAGGATTTTCTTTTGTTTTATGTTTTGGTCTATTTGTGACCTGTTTGTACTTCTTAATACTTTGGCCATGTTTACCAAATCCACTAGTATGTGTTTGGCTAGTATCTGTGCCTTTGTTCTTGTTCTTTGTTTTGTTACCCCGTCCAGATGAATGTTTGAGACTACTCAACTTGGCGTGTTTTGTTCTGGTAAACGCAGCGTTTTTCGTTTTTGGTCGCTTATGGTCATGTCGAAGTTTTAACTTCCCTTCTTTTCTACCTTCAACCTGTTTATTACTTTGAGTAGTTTTCTTTGCTGTGGGCTTTGAATTGAGACTAATGTCATTTGTTTTATGATTATTGTCTACCTTTCGACTGCTTCCATTTCTATTCTTTGCGCTGTCTTTTAAACGCCGTGCGGTTGTTGGTCTACTAGAAATTACGGAATGCTTTTCAGAACCAGATTGACTGACCTGTGTTGCAATAGTTGAGTCTTTCTTTAATTTCCTTTCGCTAGGTGAAGGTCTACTGGTCTCTTTTCTGGAAATTCTTGCAGCCTGTTTCCTTTTTTGGGCATGTGGCTGTTTTGGATGAAAATGTACTCTTTTTGCTTTCATTTGCCCATCGCTATTCTTTTTGCTGGTCTTTACCGTATCTGAGATGGCAGATTTCAGGTGTTTCTTTTGTGGTAAATTTGCAACTTTCCCTGAGGCCAGTTTATTGTGTACTTTGTTACTTTGGTCACTGTTATCCTCGTCCGAGCCAAGCTCGTCAAGATCTTTAACAAGATCAATCTCTTTTCTTGTCAGCCCTTCTTTGTCTTCTCCAACATACGTTTTCTGCTGCGTTACGCGATGATCTATCTTCTGTTGGTCGTCGCTATCTCCTCGCAAATCTTCATCATCTCCACTCAAACCTTCATTATCTTCCATTAGATCTTTTTTAATTTCACTCGGATCTTTACCTTCTCTGCTCAGACCTTTATTGTCTCCACTGAAATCGTCATGTTTTTTACCCAAATCTAGATAGTTTCCACTTAAACCGTTATCGTCTCCACTTAAACCGTTGTCTTCCCCACTCAAATCGCTATCTTCTCCACTCAAATTGCTATCTTCTCCACTGAAAATGTTATGTTTTATACCGAAGTCTTTATTGTCTTTATTCAAATCTGTACCCTCTCCACCGAAATCGTTATGTTCCCTAGCCAAGTGTATATTTTCTCCACTAAAGTCTTCATCTCCACTATCTGAACCTTCGTCATCTTTAGAGCTTCCTTCTTTCACGCTAACCGTAGAGTGTAAAATATACGACTTGCTTTTGGCAACAGAACTTTTGTAACTATTCCTCTGATCAGTCTTGCCAGTTTTCACTGCTTTGGAATTAGCACCACTGGGTTTGCTAACAGCAGCTGCCTTTGTGGTTTGTTCAGGATGTTTAACATCATGCTTTATCTTGGGATATCCCTCAGGGTGAATCCTTTGGATTCCTTGTCTTGTTCCAGTTTTCCAATCTTTTGCTGTTGGTTTCACCTTTCTTGCATATTTGGCTTTAGAGGGGCCGGCCCTTTCTTTCGGCTTCGCTGCTGAGCTCGATTGCGTGGTCGCAAGTTTAACAATCGCGTCGATCGGCGGATTTATTGTCTTGATATTTGTAACTGGAGGAGTTACATGACTCAAAAGGCCTTTTAAAGGCGACAGTGATGTTGTATTTGGTCTCCCAATTTTTGTTTTGTATGGCCCGGCTGCTAAACTTGAATGCGTGGTCGCAAGTTTTACAATCGCGTCAATTGGATTTAATGTTTTGGTCTTGGTAACTGGTGGAGTTACATGACTCGAGATGCCTTTAGAAGGGTACAGTGATGGTGCATTTGGTCTCACAATTTTTGTTTTATTCGATCCTTTTGAAGGAATTGCATTTGCTTTAACTGGCGGTTGTACTTTGTGCAATTTAGTGGTAAGGTGTGCTGGGTATTGGGATGATCCTTTCGTTGGCACAGTCTTCACAAAATTAATATTAGGAACGCTGCTGCCATTTGTTGTTGCCTTAGGTGTGTTTGTAGCTGAAGACACTTTGCTAGTTTGAGAAGTCTGCAGCTTTGCCTTGACCTTTAACTCAGGTTGTTTAGGCTTTGATTGTGTTTGAGTGGCGACCTTCTGTTCGAGGTCGCTTTCATCAGAACCCAGGTCGTCCGGGTCTTCGTCCTCGTCATCCAAGCTTCTGGACACCTCTGAAATAAAGGATATCGATGAGCAGCCATCCTAAGCAATCTGAAAACAATTTTTACACAGAACACTCAAAGTGCTCCTTACCACACAGGTGTATGAATGGTTACTGGCAAATTGCGGGCTAAACATATACAAGCATTCATTAAATCAGAGCCAATGTGGTAACAGCTGGCATTAAAACTGTAAAGAGGTTTTGTTATAAATTGTATCTGTTTTTTTTACAAGAAGTATTGCTTTTGATTTGGAACCAGCCAAGACCGATAACGCTAGATGGTAACATATGTAAATATTAGAATTTTTTTTTCTAAATATGAAAGTAATCAAGACACACTGTATTTTATCATTTTTTCGTCATAGTGTTTTCGTTACAAACAAAATTGATGTTGTACTTTTCACGATTGATAATTTTTTTTTCAGTAACGTGTATTTTACCAACCTTTATTTCGATCAATTATGGCAACCTGTAAGTCAATCCTGGGTTCTTGTGTAGCCTTTGTGCTGTCATTCCCAGATTTGACTCCAGTTACGCCATAACACTCCTTGTCTTCGATGAAAGATAACAAACAGTCACGTGATTTACAGCACTGCGCACTACATTGCCCAGTACCAACGTCTGACTGCTCTCGCAGTTTTCGAACCTCGCGAGGAGTACTGGTACCAAGAAGGAGGACGTGGAAACTGGGTACGAATCGTTTCGGGCATCTTGGGTTGGCGACTTGTGAAGTGTGCCTGATAAAATCTTTCTTCCCTAAAAATGATAGCAATCATTATATATGAATTAATGTTGTTAAAATTATAGTTAATTGCATTTGCACTGATTGGAAGTCTGGCAGTTTGGCTCGGGTAATCACTGATGCGGCGTTGAGAAAACTGACAATAAACTGCGTTTAGGAGGATCTAGGAGAACTCGAAAGCCTGTACGGACAAAATTTAGGGCCATTGCAAATTTTCGTGTTAGCACCAGTCTATATAATCCCTACACAGTCGACAATTAAGTCAGATACATCTAGTTTCTCCTTACAGTCCTCACAAGATCAAACCCTTTCTTGCCTACAGGTTATGAAAATAACGAAAACCATTTACTAGCCAGACTAATAAGGGATATTCTTGTTACATATGGACCTAGTAATTGATCTAGAACGTCACAAATCTCTCTGAAGTTTAGTGGTTGAAGCGTCCGACCGGCGTTGCGGAAGGCCATGAGTTTAACTTCTGTCGGGTACACATTTTGCTTCTTTGTTCCACGCGCTCACACCCTTCTCATTAGAGATATTCTGCTGATACAACAAGATCTCCCGATAGGTAAGGAGAATTAATATTTTGGCCTTGATGATAAGCTAACACTCGAACAGTCAGCGGTTTAAATGAAGACTGAATCGCCAGTTAATTAGTCTCACTCACTCCAAGTCGATAACAAGGTTAATAAGTGGTTTAATTACCGGTTGATATGTATCACAACACGTTCTAGAAAATAATTTTTTTAATCATTTATATTAAACATGCTTGAATTGTCCCAATGGACTACAGAGTCTTTATTTTCCTTTCAATTGAAAGTTTAGCCAAGAACATAAAATATATCCCTCATATTACTTCTTTGGTTTATAAACGCTTGATTAGGTTAGGGCAAACTCCAACTGAGTGTATTTGAAAGTTCTTCTATACCGCCACCTGTGATAACCACACTAGACCTTGCAAACATTTTACGCTATTTAAATTAAACGTAAATCTTAACACCTGGCTGATTTATGCTCTAATATATTTTAAAAAACAAACTGTCATTAAAATATCCTGTATTTTTCTTCATTTTTTCCGTTTAAATTTAAATTCTTCGATAAGTAAGTTTCTGGCGAACCTGAGCTATTGAAAAATACACCTGATAAATGTTTCAATCTAACTACTTTTGAGAAAACATTCAACATTGAAACAATGTGTGCTTTTGCATCGAATCGGGCTGTCAAGTACTGGAGATGCTATTCGTACTAATTAAATTTTTTTCTTGAACTGACTGATACAGTTTTCAAAAACCTTTTATGTCCAGCGAAAAACCCCTTCCAACTTGAAATATTAATACCCCCAAATTATCAGCCTTGTAGTTGATGACTACAATAGTATAATTGGAAGAATAGGAATTAGTTTCGAAACTTTTGTTTTGAGAGGTAGGTATTCTTAACGACGCGGACTTTTCTGAAATAACTTGGGCCTACAGAAAGCTATGCAAGGTTAACCATGTTTTCTAGCCATGCAGTTACGCAAATATTTTACCAGACAAGCGTTTGTCTTTTTTACATGGCTCGTTCAAGACGAGAACGAAGAACCAATTCGTGTCCTCGGGCAGAACTATTAGAAAACAATTTATTGCATTTCACTCTTTAAGAAATTCACAAAGCTGATAACGTCTTTTGATTGGTTGATATTTTGTGATCCTTTGTGAAGAAAGACAAGCGAGAGCTTTAAAAACTTGCATGCAGTGAAATATTACATGTTCAGGAACTGGCTACGCTCAGATAAATTTGCAGTGAACACAAATGACCACAAACTAGACAAGCAGACAGTGGAAACTATCATTCCTGCAGATTACCATCGTTAGCTTAGAATTCGTCATGTAACGGCGTGTCGGAAAGGGAACACCTCCCGAATAAGGTCACTAACAACTTTTTCTTCCCCGCAAAGTTAGATCAGCGCAAAAGTAAATTTGGTCTACTGTGTTGGAGAATTTGCTAAATTAAAAGCTGAAGGGAAATAAGCAATGCAAACATTGTGCTTAGTTTTAAGTCCAATCCACTTCCATCACACTTCTTTTTTAACTCCATCACGCACTTCTTTCTAAGATCCAGTTAAAGGATGAAACATTTTTTGTCCAAAGGCATTTTGGATGAACTGGCTAGATGAACTGCAAACATTGCTCTTCGCGCAAAATTTAAGATAAAGATCGACGTTTGAACTGGGGGCGGTAAAGCGATCAGACATGTTTATCCAAAAAGATGTTGGATGAAAATGCTTGATCCTTTACCTGGGCTTTGATTTAATTTCGGATATTACAACGCTGCAGAATCAAGCCGTTACTATAGAAGAACAAACATGGGGTTTTCCGTTCTGTTGAATTCTTACCGTCATGTAGTTTGTCAATTTAACTTAAACTAAATTTGAGATCAATATTTCACCTGCATTTCTTGGGTTCCGTTGCAGTTGTCTTTCATCTTCCATCAACAAGCGATCCAGTATTTTATGACAAAGTTCTGGGTCTTCACAGGCCACTCCATAGCAGTGAGATCCGCGCGAAAAAATTGCCAGTTCGCATGTGTCATCTCTGCAACAGAAATCCACGCACTGCCCCAAGTCTGAAGCGTTTCCAAACGTGCGGAAACTGAATGATTTTCTGTGTGCGGTCGATTGCTCGCGCGTGCAGGACTCTGAGTGAAGATCGGTGGCGCCTCCTGGTTAAAAATAAAAACAAACGAATGGTAAAAATAAGTGGTGTGATTTTTTATCCAAGCACGGAAGACAAAATCGCGATCATGGACAAATCATTGTGACCATTACAAGCCCAGCTTTACCGTTGGACACAGCGAAGACTGCAAGAACTACTAAGATTAAAATCCGTGTTCGAAGGCTGTAAGCATGTTGTGTAAACTCCAACATAGAGCATTTGAATAGTGTAACAATCACGCCTGTCGGGGGCTTTAGTTTACCAGCGACGAAAGAACTTTGTTATTAACCGACTCCAATGCTTGGCTTCACCATTATAATCCACAAACTACTTGAAAAAAGCAAGATTCTTGAGCAAATTTCGCTATAACGCTACACGATTTTCGAGATCTCGGATTCCCGCGCTCGAAACCACAGCAAACGACATTACGTAATTTTCGAGTTATTTTTAAATCGTGACAAGTGTTTGACGAAATTAGCCAATCAGAGCGCAGTATTTTTATTGACTACACGCCCCGTAATTTTCTCTGTTTCTGGTGGAAACATTCTTTGCCGATAAGCTAATGGACGAAAATCTTCGGACTTTATTTAGTGCAATTGTGAATTTTTCACAGCTTTTAATAAGAAATTTAATACCGATTTAAGTGGCCCGAGTCTAAATATTTTGTTGTTGAAAAATTTGCGGAAAAATTCTGACGCAAATGTTGAATGGTTGTTAATCGCTACACTGAAGAAAGAAAATAGTTTGTTCATTGAATGCAATGAATTTTGATCTTTGTTCACTGAATCTGCACTGGATCACTGATTGTTGCTGTTTCGCTCAGTGAAGCCAACGAAAAAACAATTTTAAAATTAATTTTAAACCGATAAACCGCGAGTAAACGCTTGTCAAAGCGGCTTTAAGAAGAAAGTCAAAAGAATATGTCGCACAACTTCACGAAAACAAAAATTGTCGCACTTCACGGAAATCCTCAAAACAAGCCGTTTATTTAACTGAAACGCCCCTTATAACAGAGCGTATTCGCTTGTTTTACAATGTAGTCAGTTTGGCCATTAGATCGAGTAAAATTTACTAAACCTCTTTCTACAGTTTGTGAAAAGGTTACGCGCTACCAACCGTTAATTTAAATTCGCTTTTAAAACTCTCTTTAATGATTCCAATTCATTCTTTTAAAAGGAAGGTCTGAGATTTTAGTGAACCATCAATTTAAGACTAAATGCCGTCTTTTTTTCTTGAAAATTGTGAATTTAGAGTGAGAGTAGTGTTGTACGGTGTGGCAAATTCTGTGGGGAACCGACCATGCATGGTTATAGGCTCTCATATCTTCCTCAGACCTTTTTGCTGTTTCTCCATAATTTTTTATTTCCCGTTTGCGAGTTCTTTTTATAAAGGGAAACCCCTTCTACAATCCTTTGTGCTCTGTGTGATTGTTTCTGCACTAAAAAAAACTTTTGACCTTGTAATTTATGGCCTGTCAGCCAAACGACGTTAAGCGTAAAAAGTTAGTTAAATTGGATAGCGCAATTTATGATCCTTTAATTTACGCCACACGTTCATCCAAAATAACGCTAGGCGACCTTTCCTTGTTCAGCGAGAAATTATTTGCTGATTATTTAACTCGTATTACGAAAAGTCGAGATCACTTTCTGTTACTAACACTACGATTTTTTTAGTGACTTACAAAAATTGGACGTGACACACGTCAATCAACCGAAAATTAAAATACTTAGTGAATCCTGTGGCATAAATTTCATTGTGCAAGATATTGAAAAATAAACAGCACTACACGGAGTTACTGTTCAATAGCTTTCATTTGCATGGTCACACTTTAGGGTTTCATAAACAGATTCAAGACTCTAAAACCACCTTGTACAGCATAATAAACAGTGAATTTCTTTACGTTTTATCCGGCCGCAGTTTTAATATGAATTCTTTCGTATACTTTACATCATTCTAATCTTTCACGGGGAAATAAAAACTCACAGTTGACCTTAGCTTGCTCTTAATGTGTGTGGCTTCATAGCTCTGTTGGTAGAGCCGCACCAGTATCGCGGAGGCAACGGGTTCAAAGCCCATTGAAGCCCTTAACTTTTTGGGGAGCTTTTTTCTTTGCAATTTCCTCAATTGCAATTTCATTGCGAGGATCATTTATTTAATTTTTAATAAACTATACTTCATAGAAATACTGGGTGGAAAAAATGATGCTCTAAATATGTTAAGTTTGATAGAACGTAGAAGATTCGAGGGATATATAAAAGTACTGCTCTGTGAATTGAATCCAGGTCACGCTCTTGGACTTCGATCATCCATAACTAACACCTCCACCGAACAAACGGACAAATGGTGCCATTTGGAGTTATTAAAGAGTTGAGTCTTTTGTCTTCCCACCTGCCGTAAAATGTCCACCGCAAATCAGTTTCAATAAATCAACAAATGTCAAACTAAAAGCATTTTGCACAAACTATCAATACTTTAAACTCGAACACAAACATCAATTTTTTTTTAATTACTGAAATCATGAATGATAATAAACCCAACGTTTTTGCCGAAAACATTTTCTTTTTGCCTGTAACCTAATTGGTAAGACTTGTGTCCATCTATTCGCATAAGATTTTGTTTCAACCAGCGAAAAACGTGATTCAAAAACTTCGACTTCTTCAATTTTTATGGCCTGTCCGCCAAACGACGTTTAGACATCAATTCCATGGCGACGAAAGATCTCTTCAAAGCATCCTTGTTGTTCATTGTATTATAATTATATTTCCGTTTTGAGCTGTATATGCATAATTATCATATGATTCAAAGGGGCCACGTCGCTCTTTAAAATGAACACAAAATACTTGACAGTCTCGCTGACATGTTACTAAGCTTGATATTTCACGAAGCTGCGAACCAAGAAACGCGGATTTTATCCAGGTAATCTTCAGGGAGATATATACGTCGAGCGAAAGCTTCAAGAAGAACTTTTTGAAGCTTTGATTCTACTGATTTTAGACGGACAAAACAACAGCGGGCTAGATCTGGACTGGTTTTTAACGGATTTCTAACAGCGTACATTTCATAAACACTTTGATTTGACGGCACTGATTTTCAATCACATCACCATGCTAGTCAAATGCGATTCAGATATCTCCGTGTTCATATTGAACTGTTCTCTAACGAACACATTTTGCCTCCGACGTGAGTGTAGAGGTCTCAAGCCTAGTGTTCTTCTCATTTTGGCTTTGTGTGATTGGTGTGCGGTTTTCTTTGGAACCTTTGCTCGTCTGGCAATGGATCAAAACGTGTGGTTGGTTACTTCTTGCATCTGCGAACAACCTCAAGTTTTGCTTCAGACAGGTAAATACGACATTTATTTTCACTTGAAATAAATTTGAGAATTATTTTTTATCTACTTTTTTGAAACCAAACGCACATTTTATTGACATTGTTGAGTTAAAGAGCTTAAAATATTGTATAAAATTAAGATAACCGAGTGTGTTAAATTTTAGGGATGGCTGCTTCGTTGCTAGTAAATCTAAAGTTTACATTTTTGAGGCGCATAATCAAAATGCATCAATCCATATTGATTCGCGGATGACAATATTTCATGTTTTGTCTAAACGACTCAGACAATAATTATGCATAGCATTTTTTATAAAAAGTAAGGTCCGCAAACTTTCTTTTCTCTTTTGACTTGTATAAGTTTTCAAAGTTTCAGTAATGTGTAGTTTAGGTTGGAAGACTGATAAAAAAGAAGACGTATTTTCAAAATTCTTCAACGGCGGATTTCTAAGATTATTGAGTTGCTGATTTAGCGAAAAAAACGTTGAAACGTTGCGTCCTTTCATGAATTATATCTAACAAGAATAAGCGAAATCATAATTGATATCACATCAAAAAATGGTATAATAAGTCGTATTAAGTCTCCACTGTGTGGCAGGGTAAAATGTTATCGGACTAGTTTAGAAACCATCTCCTTAATTTATTTAATCTTCAAAGTAAAACCGTGACTGCATGAAGGTGGTAAAAATGTTCTTGAGAGGGTAAAGGTGTGAAGAACTCAAAGCGATTTTTTAACGGTCATTTCCGTCCCGAAAAAAAATTCGATCAAAAAAATACAAACACGTTTCCTCAGATAAGCTGTAAACAGAGCGAATACAAGTAATAAAACCTCGGTTGCTGTTTCTTTCTTGTGTTTCTATCGAACGCTTCTGTCGTCGGGTCATTCGTTGCTACGCTACTAAATGAAACGAGACCTCTGTTTTAATTGACGCCCTCTTGAAAAGCCGGCGTCGGGTCATTCGTTGCTGACTTCGTTGACAGAATATGCCACCGTCAAGTTTTTGAGTTTCCTTATAAGGAAGGTGACCAGACGACACGGCAGAGTAGGGATAAAGCTTGATACGGCGGAGGCTCCTGAGAGTTCGGTTCAGTTTTTGGTGAGTTTCTACTCAACGGTCGAACACAATACAGTTAGCGGATTCAAAACGACCTTAAGCAGCCTCCCACGGGCAATAAAAACACAGACAAAGTTAACACGTGAGAAGAAGTGAAATTCGATCGAATTTCAGATCAATACAGACATTTCTGCCCCCTTTTAATGTGTTCTTCATATCTTCTGTTACAGGTGTATTTATACTAAATATAACTGTCCTTATATTGAACACGGACCTATCAGACGCAGCACCCGTCACCAAACGCAATTCTTACGTTCATCTTGTTCTTTTCAATGCTGCGTCTGTCATTCTTTCAAAGTTGGGGACCCACGTGATAGCACACGCTTTTGACACCGTTGGCGGCGTGCAAGAAGCGAGTCACGTGCTAAGTGCAACGTTTCTCGTCAGCGTCTACCGCATTACGTTTCTATCTTTGGACTGCTTGTATTACGCGTTTACGAATCCTAAAGACGGTGAGAAGCATTATGCGTTCATCGATGGCATAAGACGCGGAGAAAAGGCTATTATCATACACATGTAACATCGGAGGAACACTGATGACCGCAGTCTGAACACCAATTTGGGTACTCTTCTAGTGAAAAGTTTCAAGCAAGGAACAAAAAGACGAAATTGTGAAAAATTTGACCAGATTTTGCAGTAAACCTTAAGCTGATGAATGTATGATGTATGAACTGAGGCCCTGAAATACAGGCCGTATTAAGCGAGTTTTAGTAAAGCGGATAAGAAATAGCCGACACGTACCGAATTGCTTGCTCAAGAAGACAAGACAAATAAAGAGAATGGCAGGGCAGGAACTCAAATTCGAGCTCTTGGAGGACACCTTTGCATCAAGGCCTAGCCATACATGTAGTCTAACAGAGCATTTTAAAGCTTAGTCCTTTCTTTCATATGAGGATTATTTGGAGGTTATTCCCGAACAAACTTATGAAAGGGGGTTGGAAATACACGCATAATAAATCTACGTTTAAATTCCACTTCTGTAGCAAGTTAGGTACTCTTATTGTAAAGACATTGAAAGGTTTACAAGGGCACTTGAAGAATTAGGGATAACTTTTTCTTTTGTTTGTAGTATAACTTAATTTGGGGCAAATTTTAACTGTCAGACGACCCTTCTGGCTTGAAAGCCAACAAAAACTGTTGGAAAAGTTGTAACTTCTCCCTAAAGCCGATTATTTTGAAGGGAGAGGACAATTCTGAGGTATGATATGACCATGCTTAAAGCATTCTTGTACATGCTTGTGTTTATTTGGGCAGAGGGAACATTGGGATGAAGTGTAAAAAAAATAAAACGTGGTATTTCAAAATAGTAATTATTTAATCTTGGTCACAAGAATCTTTCCTAATCAAGCCTACCTACCCTGATACACCCATTGAAATTGAAACTAAACTTAAAACTAAAAAAAAAAAAAAACACAGGGGCATCCTTATCAAAAACAATAGGAAAAGAAATGAAAGGTAATCGCTACCTATTGAGGTTAGGAGTGAAATAAAAAATGTCTGGGTTTTTTGAGAGCCCAGTTCCATAGGATAAAACCTGGACACTTACAAGTATTAACGAACTAGATTTTGTTTGATTCATGCACATAATTGTGTGAAGTCCAGGGAATATTTCTATTTGAATTGCAAATTTAGTTAACCATGTTTTCCATATTCATTTTCACGTGTTACCTTTTCGCGAGGATTGAAGAAAGACTTCAACATGCAGCTTGCCTCAGTTAGTTATCGGAATTATGCTGATATCTCGGTTCTTCGGTAAAACGTCGTCGACGGGGAAATAACTTCTTCAACGTTTAATTTGGTTATGACTACTGGTCGCCCCCGTACCGCTGGTAAAATGAAGTAGTTTTAAGGGATAAAATCGGTGCAAACATGGCGGTCACGAGTGTCCAACACGGACTCAAACTCCCCGAAGATTTGGGACTTCTAAAATGTTAGTGAGGTAAATATCCAAAGCTTATTTAAACGATATTCGTTATATCTCAGTTTTAGCTACTTTTATTCCTCCCGTAAGTCCACATTTAGTTTTAACTCAACGCTACTCTTCTCGTTAGACGTAACTGACGCCAGAGTTTGCAGAGTTTGGAAGAGTCAAGACCGACTAGTGCCAAGCTCACAGCTGGCCTCGTTGGCTTGTTACTTTCATACTATATACGCATAACTCAACGGAAAATAAAGTCCTGACAGCAGAATGCCGAGCTGAAAATCATTTATTTAGAGGCTATTTTGTTCTGTTAGATTCATTAATGATTATGGTTCAGTATATACTTTTTTGACCACTTGTTTTGAGGTTATAGAAAATTTTACCAAAATAATTTATTTGTTGGTAAAGGCAACATCACAAATGTTTCTTATGTGAACGTTCTACAATATTGCTGGCAAGATCTGCAAACTCCATAGCTGCTTTTTGTTGATTCAATTTTTTTCTATATTTTGCTGTTAGTTTAGTGCAAAAACAAACATTTTGGATGGAGAGAGAAATACAAGTGTCATTGCAAGCAACCTTCCTGAAGTATTGTGGGAAATGAACACATTAATCAGAGAGAGGACTCTGTATATGGTGAGTTGAGATTTTTTTTTTAAAGAGCAATTAATAAATAAGTGGTGTGTGTGCAACTGTAGCTTCAAGGGCCACTGAAAAAAATACTTCACTGCTGTCATTTGTGCTGTTATATGGTTAAAATTACTTTTGCCATCTGATGGTAACTTCAATCATCTGAAATCTAAATTATGAGCAAATATGCATACATACTACTTGGAAATGCAGATTTTTTCAAAAATGGTAAAACTGTACATTCTCTGTCTTGTTGAAAGTATGTTGTACTGAATTATTAAAGTAATATCAGAGTGTGCTGATTTCGAAACATACAATGTACTTGTGGATCAGTCAATGTGGAATAGACATTTTACTATTGAGGGTCCTGGAAGGAGGGAGGGGGGGGGGGTGGGGGTATAATTCTCATTTCCCAGCCTAAAGTGTTCCCAAATTTTACCCAATCCCTGTCCCAGTTCTATTGTTTGAGATTCCTAGTCCCAGTGACCCAAACCTTATTTTCCCAGTGAAAATTTGCCCAAATCCCAGTTCCCATTTTACCCCTTCAGGCCTTTACAAGTCAAATTCTGTACCGGCACCTTCTTTCTCTCCAAGTTAAACGAATTAACTGTACTGATTTCTTTCACTTGTCCCAAATTAAAGTGACCTCAAGTTTGCTACCCCCCCCCCCACCCGAAAAAAAAGGAAAATCCTCCCTCCCCCCTCCATTGCAGATTCGTTAAAAAAGCGGGGGGGGGGGTGGGTTCATTCATCCAACCAAAAGGGAGGAGTTGGACGACTTCAAGATTCCCACTGAATGTTGACTATACGGTACACTGTGACTAACTTGACTTATGGCCATAACCCTAGGTGGGTATAGGGTCGGGAATCATCATTTGGAGTCAGGCAAGTGGTTGTGCTGCTCCCCATGTAACATTGCTTATTAGAATTTCAGGTTTCCGTAATCAGTAATTTTTACGAGATGGGGGGATTGGCCCCATGCCCAACCCCCAACCTGGAGGGCCAGGGTTTTCTGTCAGGGTGTCCTTCCCTTAGCCACAACATCCCGTTATTTGAAAGGCGCCGGATACCCGCCTTTTGCCGTTGTCGCTCAGCTGCAGTACAACTGCATTACCAGGGTTATGACGAGGACATGGTGGACACGGTTGGCATTTCCCGGCATTTACGAAGTGCACCTGGTGGCCCCAGTGCACTCCACCAGGGCCCCTTACCACCCTTCAACCCCGACTATACGGTACACTGTAGGACTATACGGTACACTGTAACTTGCTTTCGCAAGAGTGCAAATACAAGTGGATCGTACTTACAAGATCTTCTGGCCGGATATCAGTGGCATGCTAAGCTCCATCCCTCGGCTGCAGCTGCAGGTGTAAAACGTCCGCTGTACTATTCTGCAAAAAATGGCAAAGGATCAGAAAACTGGTAAATTCTCTCTTAATTCATGTAAATTTATGGCAAATTAAACGCAGCAACGTGCAATGAAGAATCGATTTCAACAGGCGCCCAGCCAGTTCGGAAGTAGAAACCTGGGTACAAGAAGCGATTTTTGACCGAGCCGTTGAACAAACTAGTAAGCGGTCGTTAAAAAACATGAAGAATGAAGGGAACGGAATCTGGACAGATTCTGGACATCCTTAGTTGTTTTCTGCGACTGATACATATGCTACAGTTCTCATAAAAAAAAAAAATGATTTGACACCACAACGGTAACATCAGGCTGGACAATAACCAAATTGTTTCCACAGTTAAGCAGCAGGTAGATCGATATGGAGCTAACATTGATAGAGTGGTTAAGCAAGAAAGCTTAGTAGAGAGCGTGACTTCAAAGTTACCTCAGTTGTATTTGGAATGTTATGTGTGAAAATTGTTGATTATAGGCTATTTTAGAAGTGAAAATACCAAAAAATATGTAAGCTTAAAGCAAAGAAACTTTTAATGCTGTCCCCTCGAGCTCCCCTCCCCAACAACGTTGTTTATTTTTGTTAAACCCACTGCTTGGTGTTGGTTCCTGAATTCTGTTGTAACTTATGTGAAAAAAGGCCTTGCTGTACATCATGTTTCAGTCTCAGCTGTCCAAAGAGCATACTATCTAGATCATTGAAAAAGGGTATAGAAATGTATACTGGGATTAAAAGTACACATCAATGCATTACACTGTAATCAAATATTTTTATCATTAGACATAAAACAAGCCACATTGCAAGCAATCTGTTAAGAGTGATGTGAAGAGAGAGTTATGCGTGATGTAAATGGATTCCACATACATAAGGTGAGGTGTAAATATTGACTGTGGTTTTGAGTGATTAATGCCAGTGGTAAATTTATGGTACTAGCTTGGTACTGTATAGGCAGGCAAGATTAAGCCTGTGTTCAAGACTAGTGGCCCATCAGGCCGTAGCTTATCCTGGATATGTTGCTAGTCCATTTCGGGGTTACCCCCAGCATATTAATTTACTGGTACCCAATTATGCACCTGGATGGAGAGAGCAGAGTAAAGTGTCTTGCTCAAAAATACAACACAATGACCCAGCAAGTGCTCGAACCAGATCTGCTCAGTCCTGAGTCCAGTGCACTAACCATTTAGCCACCAATTGCCTTCCACTTGGTATTATGTAGTGCACTGTTAATGTTAACATTACTGATGTGAATCCTAAAGTTATCTGGAACATTTACAGTTATTTCAAGATAATTTAATCACATACAGTGGAATCCTGATTTCTTGAACCCCCTAGTAACTCAAATTGTAAAATTCATTAACATTACTATTCATGAGGGTACAAACCAGTCCCAGTGGGTACAAACCAGTCCCAGTGGCTCGCCTATCGGCTCGCCATTGTAAATGCCCATACAGATCTCCTGCTCATATTTTATCTACTACATATAATTTTACCCCAATTTCATAAACTTCCTGATTTCTTGAAACCAATTTTTACTTCCCTCAAGGTTCAAGAGATTGGGATTCCACTGTTTTGATGTATTTTGGAAAAATTGGCAAAAGACATTATTTATTAAAATATATTAACTCTTTTCATTTTTGGACAAAATGATGGTAAATTTTATTAAGTTTTGAGAAGTTAGACCTGTGCTGTTCCAGACAATATATCCATGCCTCCCGCACAGAAGGTTTTATGTTTTAACACACACACACCCAAGTCACCCCTCCTGAAATTCCTGTTTACCTTCATAACTTCCTTTAAATATTTTCAATGCGTTTCTTCCTCAGACTTTCTGTGAGGTGGGTATGGATATTTTCTGGAACCACACAAAATGTTTGAGTCAGTGACACAACTGACAAAGCCTGGTTCTTTTGTCAGGAAATTATCTGTGACATTCTGCACTCTGATTGGATGCCTTACAACTATGCAACAGGAAACTCATTACATGGAAGTTGATCCATATACATGTAACTGATCGATGTAAGTATGTTTAGTGCTTACAGCAGTCTACTGTACATGTATCTGATTAGTTCAACTCCTGTTGAAGAAAACTGCAACCTTTCAATTCCAGGGGAGGTACTCTAGGATTTTTTTGGCGGGGGTGTGCTGCTTGGGCTCTGAAACCATTATTTCATTTTAGACTGTGTTCAGCTGCATTTTGCCTCTAAATACCAAAAATTTCTACCCTACCACAGACTTGCCCTATTTCTATTGTAGTCAGTTGCTTTTAAAGCTACTGTTAGTTATAATTTGTATTTCCATTTATGTAAGATTTTTGTCAATTCCTAAAATTTTGTGTTTGAGCCTAGTGCCAGCCCATCAGGCCGGAGCTTATCCTAGTTTCAGTCACAAGAAGCAACTGGGAGTATTTCTGCTCCCCCTGGATTGGAGGTTTAGGTCCAGCATCGTAGGGTTACTCCCCCAGCATTAAATTTGTCGGTACCCATTTATACACCTGGGTGGAGAGGGGCACTGTGAGAGTGGTGTCTTGCCCAAGAACACAACACAATGACCCCACCCAGGGTTTGAACCCGGCCGCTCAATCTGGAGTCCAACGCACTAACCATTAGGCCACCGCACCTCCCGCATCACAGTCAGTTGCTTTCAAAGTTGCCATAATAATTTGTATTTCAATTTATGTTAGGTAATGGCTTCAACTCCCAAGTGTCAATTTTTAGGCTGGACTAAATTCTTCATACCTCAAGCAGTTTTCTGATTAATGTGATAACCAGTTGTAGACCAAAACCCAGTTACCCAGTATCCTGGCATTTTTGGAATCTTGAGTTTCTTGAAACCTCCATTTTTCAAACTTACCAATAACTCAAACCAAACGTCATTTCCCTTGGATTTGTTTCACCCACTCGAACACTGCAATTTTACTCCCAGTTGATTTTCCTTGATTTTTCCAACCAATTCTTGTTTCCCAAGGAGGTTGGAGAAATTGGGGCACCACTGTACATGAAGTGCAAAAAAGGGATAGCTGTACAGTTTTTTTAGCGCTTTCCCAATTATAGCCAGGGCCATCTGTTGCAACACCAAAAATATATTTCCTGGGTATGAGTCCCCCCTCCAATCTAACCAGCCTTACCACAGAGCATTTTAGCACTTCGAATAGAAATAGTTAATTTGGAAATGGCTTTTTTATACCCCTTCTTTATGTTTAATTTTGTACCAAGATACACAAAATAACAACAGGGTTGCACTTTTTTTAGATAATGAACATGACCATGAAATTCAAGATGGATATGCACTAACACTGCTATGATGTAAGTACGTCTTATATTTGATTTCTTCTTATCAATACACTTATTAGGCGGCCGGGTTCGAATCCCAGAACCAGTGTCATGGGGGTTGAATTTGTTGTTGGTTCTCAACCTTGCTTTGAGGTTTTTCTTGGGGCTCTCCAGTACTTTTTCCTCCCTCTACAAATGCCAACATTTCCAAATTCCAATTCTGCTGGGAATACAATGATAATAATGATAATGATAATGCATTTATATAGCACATTTTTCATATGTATATGTTCAAATGCGCTTTACATGTACTGTAATTTTACTACACAATTGTAAAGGCCAGACCACAACACCGGGAGCTTCGTGCCCTACCCTTTGCGAATAGTGTGTGGGTTCTTTAACGTCCCCTGTTATAAGAGTGAAGATACAGGAGACGGGACCTACGGTTTATCGTCCTTTTCCGAGAAGACTAGAATGTCTAACCATTTGCAGATGAAATTACAAAGGCAGCACATTCTCCTCAGTTATTTTAAGGCCCTGAGTGTTGGTCCGGTCTGGGGTTCGAACCCACGACCTCCCGCACAGCAGTCCGGCGCTCTACCAACTGAGCTAACCAGGCGGCGGTTAATACACAACCCCACAGGTTTCCGGCTAGCTTTATATACAACCATGTATAAATAGAGGTAACTTATTTTGTATTTATTAAAGTCTTTAACGACACTCATCAAGTGGTAAAACAATCACGTTACAATTTCAAGTTTGTATAGCTATAAATGTCTGTGCTGCCCAAAAAAGGGATAGGTTTTGAGCTGTTTTGGTGTGAAAGAGGGTCATAATGTTTGCTATTTGGTCTGAAATTGGGTGTAGTTTAATAGGTAAATATCCATACCCACCACATGGAAGGTCATTGAAAATTATGAAAGGGTGGAGGGATCTCAAGGGCTTAACTGGAATTTTCAGAGGGGTGGGGGGATTCAAATCAAAAACACTTCTGTGGGAGGGGTATGGATATTTTCTGGAACAACACATTTACACAAACCAGAAGTCTATACACTTCTGCATCAACACGTTTTTTTTTCTCTCTTTACCCAAAATTGTTACCATTATAAAATGAATCGCGACATTTCACTTCAACCGGTTGACACAAACTCGCCGAAAATTCCACAGAGCCCCACTCCTGCTCGGGATGTAATACTGGCATAAATTGTGCGTCAAACTTGTTTCAAACATGTTGTGTTCACCGCCAACAAAGCTGATTTTCAGATTGTGGATCTGTATATTTTCATTTTACCTACCTTACCTTAGATCTCTATCTCTCAGTGTCATCTCTTACACAGAATGCTGTTAACAGGGAATGCAAATAGGGCGTGTGCTGAATAGACGATTCTCATCTGTCTCAATAGTTTTCGAATCTCTTGAAGATTTAGCGATCATGTTGGAACTAAGTTTTTGGGAGAATAAAAAAAGTGTTAATCTTGAAGTGAGGATACACATGTAAATAGATCACTGATTTCCCCACGGAAGGTTCTCTCCAGTACTGTTGAAATTATCTTTTTACATGTTCTCCAATACGAAAACAGCGCTATGAAATGCGCATCATGGTTTTTGTTTTTGGTAAGAAAAAGACTGTGACTATCACATTAATGGAAACGTTTTGTTTATCGATAGGTGAGACAGCAAACAATCTGCATGATGATGATGATGATGATGATGATGATGCGGAAAAAGACGAACAGCAAAAGAATGGATTCTGTGCATGGTGAGTTGTGATTCTTTGTTGTGGGTCGGAACCATTAGTAATTACTTGGAAATTTTACTATTGATTATGGCGCACAGAAGTGATCGTTTTCAGTAAGTATTACAACATTAGACTCTGAATATTTTGATCTGCGTTTTAAAATTTAGATTCGGTCCCAACACCAATGCACTTTGGAAGTTTACTTCGCTTGTGCCGGTATTAATTCTTGAAATCATACATTCGTGATGTTATCTTGGACACAAAATCGCGAGTTCTAAAGCTTTTAAAGACTTCCAAAACTTTTATAAAGCCAAAAATTTATGAAATTAAGGTGCCTCCTTGGGCATTCAAACGTAGCGGCTGACTTCAGCCTTGTAGTAACAATACCCAGAGAATACGGACAATAATACAGAGAATGCGTTGTGTTTTTGTTTATTGTTAATAACAAATTAATTTTGCATTTTACAGAACTTCATTTAGCAATTCGATTGTATTTTTGCTACCCGACCAAAGCTCTAAGTACAAACTTTCAATTTTTTTTCAGAATTAACCAAAAGGTATTTATTTACACTAGGGAAAAAAGTAATTTTTCTGTGTTGTCGACGTTAATCGTCAGAAATCGAACCAATTTCGAGCAAAACGAGCATAATATTATTGGTGACAGTTGCTGCTCAGTGACTGTAGAATGCAAGGGAACACAGATGAACGCAAAATACAGAATTTAGAAAATACAAAATTTAGAAATTTAATTCTCGTTAGATTTTGGTCATTTGATTTATTTTTGTATTTTTCCTTGCAGGAACACCAGGACTGAAGTTGAATGTTTTGGTATCTGAAGTTGGGATCAACAAGCAGAGGGAAGTTAGATTTATTCGCTTGGCGCTTCAATAACAAGGCGAGAATATTAGAAGATCGAAGACCAGGACTGAAGTTGAATGTTTTGCTATCTAAAGTTGGGATCAACAAGCAGAGGGAAGTTTAAGTAATCCAACAGATTTGTTTGCCTGTCGCTTCAATAAACATCGCTGTGATCTTAAAGAAAGATTTAAGGAGATTAGCAAAATATTATTTGTGAAGCAAAACATTTCAAGCTGAAAGTCAAGTTCGTTGTTTCATATGAATTACTAAGCCAAACCTTGCAAAATGCTTTTCAACTGACGTTTATTTTAGTTTTCTCAATTTAAATCCAGTGATTTAATTTTTTTTACCAACTTTATTTCCAAAGTAACCGCCGTTTAAAAATTTATAATTTTCCCGCCAAAAGACTTAGAAAAAATACGGGCGCTCAAAATACGCATGCGCCGTTTTTTTTAAAAAAAAAAAATAATAGTTAATTATTTCCAAGACAATAAAGTTAATTTCAGTTCATGTTTCATTGTCTTTATTATTGCATATTTAGAGTCCAATAAAGATTACTCACATCTACCATTGTTGTTAATGAATTTATTGTCTAACAATATTTCAATATAGTAATTAACAAATACTCATTTCAATTATCAAAAGCTGTTCAATTCAATCGGTTACTCACTTAAAAGTCAATTAAATTTAATAAAAAGGTGTCAAGAAAAATTTCTTCCTATATATACCAAGACTTTTGGCGGGAAAATTTGAAAAAATTGGCACAGCGTTTCCCCTGACAACTATTTCCAGAAAAAAATTAAGAGGGTACCCTTCACAAATTTTTCGTTGCAAAAAAAATTGTTTCCCGCCAAAAACGTAAAACTGTTGCACCGGTCTCGAACAAAAAAAACAAATTTCTGATTTTGTATCTGTAATTTTCTCCCGTTTTCGCACTCTTTTTCTTGACTAATTCTTTGCTAAATCTTAAAGCATTTTTGAGTTTTGAACGCTCTTTGTGTTGAAGTACGAGATAGTGCAACAGTTACTCTTAAGTTGATGATGAAATGGCAAGCTATAAACAAGAATTTTCCGATAAAATAGACAGCCAAAAGTAAATCAACAAATAAAAGATTAGCCAGAAAGTGAACTGTATTGTTTTGGCTTGTGACAATTGAAATGTTACGCGTACGCTGGTTTACTTTTCCAAAACATAACCAATTGGTTATTAGGTTTTTGATACGGAGTTTTTAAAACGTTTACAGCTTGCCACTTCATCTTCCTGCCCTTTGTAATCACTTTTGATCTATTACACAGGAACAAGAGAAGTTTGCCAATAGTAATACATCCGATTGTTGATAATTTAGCCCAGTTTTGTAATTGAAATCATCTCATTTTATTTTTGCTATGAAATAAAGTCTTCCGTTTCGTTGCGATATTTCGTTGTTTTCTCTTATCCGGTGAAACAACCAATAGTGTGACAATAATAATAATATCCCAAAATCAATATCTGGTTTTTTAGAGAGAGATTAAATTTCATAGCAAAATGGAATAAAACCTTTCCGTATTCAGAACTGGATGACAAAACAATTAAAATGATAGAGCAAATGGCCAAATTAAATCTGGATACTCCCCTTAAGAAATTATTTTAAATTTAAAAGGATATATTTTTCTCAAAGTATTATGAAATCATTTTGTCTTCAACATCAAGAACACAAAAATGATAAAAACTGAAGCGTTGAAAGTAACAAACGATGCGATGGCGAAAATCGTATTTCGACAGAAAATTGTCTTCAATTTGCAGTTCTTTCTTTTTTTTATTTTATTGACCAAAAGCCATCCCTATTTCATTGTAAGCCAAATTTTTTAAGTGATAGTTTAGAATTGTATGTCAACCGATATTAAATTTTTCAAAGGAAAAAAAAAACGAAAAATACTTCCGAGAAACAGAATTAAACACGATAGAAAAATAAATAGTCGGAAGGTTTATGAAATTAAAGTATAACAATTCCTTTTAATCACAACACTACGGCGATTTGGAAAACGTGTATATACTTTGTATGTTGTATCCTCGACTCCTTTAGGATTAAAATCAAAATTTTAATTCCCCTTAGTAATGACCTTTCTTTTCCGTCAATGCTAGTTTGAGAATTTTGATGTGAATCAATACAATGCATCTTACTTGATTGTATCAGAAATTAAACGCGCATGTTTTTGAATGTCTCACTTATGTGTGAACCAGATATTGATTTTTAAGATCTTAACAATAAGTAAAATTAAGAAAGCATAACTGTTTCAAGGGTTCTCCATTCACAGTACAGGTAGGCAACTTTGGATGCATAACACGCCTTATCAGGGAAGAAATTTCTAAAAAAAAAAACATTTTCCGTCATTGCGATTAAAACATCGTTTCTAAAGCAATTCGTATTTTATGGAGAGCCTTTTAAACAGTTATTACTACAGTAAATTAACTGACTTAAGTAATTGCAAGTGGTTGTAGAAACGTGGAACTTTAAGGTGGTGTGCACAATTCGCAATAATTACAATTGGAAAATCAATCTTTTCGTCTTGATTTATATATAGAGACCAGCAAAACATATTTCAGATGTGTCTAAAGTTAAAGAAGCACTGTCACCGGTAATTGCTTCAAAAATTTCTTTTTATTTGTGAAATAAAAAAAAACAATTGCACCCCCATAAAAAATAATTTTATTGTTGAATGGTCCATTTTAATAAATTTTTACGTGTTTGTAGCTGCAGATTATTGGGTACACCTGAAGTTAAGAAAGCCAGTTTTGGAAGTATTGCAGTTTCCGTGCAAGTATCAATCATAAAGCTTCACTACTACTATAATGATGCAAGTAATTTTCACCCTACACACTTCAGCCCATAAAACCAAAATAGGCCTACCTGAATAGGTTAACGAGTCGTAAAATTTGGAAATAAAAGCTTTCAGTTAGGTTAGTTGATCGAAACAGATCCTGGAGGAATACATTTTGCAATAATTTCTCTTTGCGAGATTTACATTCAAAAGATTGATTCTAATCGAACTTTGTTAAATTTAGCCTAGCGTCTCCTAGTTCATCTTCCGTTGTACACAAAATCAGTGTTAATTGCATATGCCTATGTTTTTTTCGTCAAAAATTGCTCTACAAAATCAAATCGTGACCAATAGGTAAGTTTTGCGTTCTTTTGAGTGATTTTCGATTGAGTGTCGTAAAACCATAACCAAAGTAATCACTCAAGCCGATCATAAAGGACACAGAAAATCCAGCCTATCCAGTGAACCAATCTAAACTAGAAGTTAGTTCATGTAGCCGGCACGAAGCGCAATAAAACGTGTTTACTTTTGCTTTTACTTTTAATTGGTTGAGAATGTGCCACGAGATTTTTAAACCATTCACTAAGTGTTGTAATACGAATCAGAGCAAACGCGAAATACTTTCGACACTCAGACCAGTGAAAATTTCTTTAGAACCATCCTTAAAATGTGGGACGACAGTGCTTCTTTCTTTGTGCAATGGCAAATCTAAACATCGTTTCAAATCTTATTCGATATCCGTTAGCACGTATACAAAAAATTTCCCGACAATACGTAAAATCAGTCAATAAGCCAGTTATTGAAATCCCAATTAAATGAAAATTGAATTTAAGCAGTGCGACCTTAAAGAGTTCCACGTCCTTGAGCCACTGACAAACACTTAGAGATGTGTAAACAGTTAATGTGACAAAAAAGCAAGAGTGGTTTTGCAAAGGTGATCCTGAGAGCTATACCCTTATCCAATCGGTTGAAAATAAATTTTGTCAGAAAATCAAGAATTTCAAGTGAAAACCCAACGACCGTGGCTGTGTTCGCGAGTTTTGATGCGTTGGAAATATCAATTATCCAGGTCTACTGACCTCTTGAAACTCTTCAAAGCCATTGCAAAACCACTCTAAAGCTCTGTTTCTAAATATTGTCGAAAGGATTAAGGTGGCCAGTATACTTCAAGAACTCGATTCAAATTAACAATATACTTTGCGTTTGGTTAGTGAGATACTGAAAACATTTAACGCGTCGTTCAAAACAAACAACCCGACAAATTACCCTAATAAAGAAAACTAAAAAACAAAACAAAACAAAAAAAACATTTTTTAAAAGGAATTTTAACGTACGGTTTGAGCTTGAACCATATAGCCACCATTCTAATTAGAAATTTAACAACAAATTCTCATCTTTTGTCGTCTTCTCTCCAAATCCTCCGAGGGCTTCCTCTTCGTCTCTTTAGACCTTCCATCTTTGTTTTATCCTTCAGTCAATTTTCTTCCTTAAAATGAATTAAGCAAATAGAAACGTTAACAGTTAAATAATAAAATAGTCTTTAAACGAAGAAACCTGTACTATAATGATTTCTATTCAAATTTTAATTTAATGAACTTTGACGGAAATAGTTTAGTAAAAATAGGGCAAAAATAGTACAAATCTGACTTCAACGTGTTTCTTTGCTCTGAAAAAAAGTTTTAAGAGTATTTTTCTGAAGGATTCTGCGAAATCTAGTATGTTACTGCAAAGTTTTCCCACGAAACGATGCAGATGCAGGATACATGACAAACACGTGCTCGCGGCAACGGTCCGATCAAAACGTTTATCAACGCCACATTGCAAAAGGCCCCAGAACGTGGAAATAATTCGGTTTAGTTCTCTCTAACAAAAGTTGGAAAATTATATTCCTAAACTTTCGATAACATTACATTTAGCATGGCCTGAGCGACGCGACGCGCCACTGACTAGTGAACGAACGCGGGAACTAGACTAATATTGGAATTCTTCATTAGGTGTAGGAACAAATATTAACAGCGTTCAAAGATATGTACTCACTATTCAGAGTAACGTTCATAAGCTAGCCCTGTTTCATCTTCGTCGAGGACAGAAGTTGTTCTTCAGGAGTAAGAGATCAAGCCACATCTTCACACGTGTACGAACTGTTGGAAATAATGCAAATTCAAAGTTTGCATGAATATGGAATATAAGCTGCAACCAATCACAGACAATAACGTCATGTAACAATGGCGGGAGTATTTATTGTCCTCTAAGCACGCTTTTTGGCATCTTTTTACGAACCAACATGAAGGCGCGGTATCCAATGGCGCTATAAAACAAAAGCGCGCTTAAATAAGCCGCCATAATACGAATTAGGTCCCTCAGTAAAGCGGACAAACGCACAAATTCATTGCCGCTTCTGGTTTTCATTGCCTCGAAGTTTACTGATAAAAGTTTGGAGAGAAAATGTGCAAGGTTTTTGTAAGAAAACGTTAAAGATAGGTACATGAAAATAATTTTGTATGAAAACTTATCTTTTCAGTGATTGTCTTATCTTTCGGCTTGAATCGAAAGTGGAGGATTTCAGACCGTTGAGACGTTTACAAGCGGCAGGTTTGGAGGGAAATGCGGGCACCCGCAGTGCGTTTGATCGCTATCAGGTACATATCTGAATCATGGCAAGAGGGCTTCTTAGTGAAGACAAGGTTCATTGAACAAAGGATGAAAGTAAACAAAGTGAAGAAAATAAACAAATCTACGTGAAGAATATCGAATAAGAAAAGTGGCACTGTCACTCAATATCGCGATTTTCGGTTCTTGTAATAAAAAGCACCATGTAGATCAAGCCAAATTTTTACTCCAGATCCAGCAAAACTATAAAAAATGTACATATAAGGCCTTTTTGCGAAAACTCCACCACGTGGATTCGGCCTAATGTTCCCTCCAGATCCAAAGGAGTCGAATAAGAAAGTTGCACTATAACTCATGAAAAGCACCATGTAGATCAAGCCTAATTTCCACTCCAGATCCAGCAAAAACTATCGGTTTGAAACTTGCAATGTACATTTTTGGCCTTTTTGCGAAAATGTCACGAAATGGATTCTGCCCAATGTGCCCTCCATATCCACAGGAATCGAATAAGAAAGTGGCACTTTGTCACTAATAATGGCGATTTTTGGCCCTTGTGATGAAAACACACCGTAGATCAAGCCTAAAATTTACTCCAGATCCAGCAAAAACTGCCGGTATGTACATTTTAGGCCTTTTTGGGAAAATGCCACCACGTGGATTCGGTCTAATGTTCTCTCCAGATCCATAGGAATCGAATAAGAACGTGGCACTTTGTCACTCAAAACGGCGAATTTTAAATTTTAATTTCAATCTTCAATATTTCTCTTTTCTCTAAATTTTTCAAATTCTATGAGAAATCTATTTCTTCCCAAACATTCCCCAAAATCACCAAAAAATAGATTTACGAAATGGGTATATGCTTGAAATATGAATGAAATATTTCCGGTATAAAAATGACAGTCATGTAAAAACTTTAGATTCATTGTCATTTCAACTCGTTTCGGTTTTCTATTGAAACATCATTCAAAGTTATTTAAAAGTATATATTTTTTTATTAAAAAAAAAAAGCAAGTGCTGATTATTTTAATACAACTTAAGGAAGTTTAGTTTACAAACTTCGCACTTCCGAGCTAAACAGCCTACTTCGAGCCTCTTTAAGCAGCTACTAACTTAAGAGCTGGAAAGTGAACTTTTCCACATCACACTTTTTTAAGTCTGAAGTCTAACTTTTCCTATTTTTTTTTTTACATTTTTGGTTCTTACTTTTTCAAATTTCAAAACAAATTTTTCTTTTAAATGATTAGTTCTTGACAATAATTAGGATTTGTCGTTTTCCCTCATCAAAATAACGAGAATTCTGAAAAGAAACTTTAAAGTTCTTAAAATAATGGTCTTTTAAGCCTTAAAATTATTATAAAAAAAGTTTTTGTGAAAAGAAAAGTTTGTATTAAACGCCCATGCTAATATAAAATCTGATCTAATCCACTATACAAAAACGTACATTTATTCTGTTGCAGTGAGGTCAGCAGACAGATAATCTTTCAGCGTGGGCGAATGAAATAATGGAAAAAGGTTAAAACGTTTTTTCTCGGTAATTGTAGTGAATTGGGACCACCGAAGACGCGGTATAAAGGGAATTTCTACTTTGAGCCGTCTCAGTTCATTTAAAGAACTTTTTTCACATGGCTGGATTGCTAAACATAACGTGTTTAGGGAAAGTGTAAAGCGTCTGAGTTGAGTTTAAAAATTACAAAACGAAGTTAGAGAACATGGACCAAATCTGAGCAAACGAAGTCAAGGGTCACGAATGTTTGAATCTTTGATTGATAGCTGTCTGTCTAGTTTTTGTGGTTACCAAGGTAACCATTATGCTACCATCTGGGTAAGTAAGTGTAAGTGTAAGTGTAAGTGTAAGTAAGACTTTCCGAAGCACGAAGTAAGAACGAGAGCGTACCGAAAGGGCACGAGGATTTTTCAAGTTCTCCTGGTAGCTTTTTAAGATCACAATACTATTCTTTAGAAGGATACGGTGATGAATTGTTAGGATTTAGTTATATATGAGGATTCCGATAAAAAAAAAGCCACTTTCACAATCATTATGGCGCGTTCGAACTGTCCACGATCGACAATCGACTGCTTTGATGAACCGCTGGCGAACGTAGTTGGAACATGATGCTTGGCACCTGCATATGGGCGAACGTAGTTGGAATATGATGATTGCCACGTCCATGCGGCCGAACGTAGTTGGAACATAATGCTTCGTACGTGGATATTGCTTCGAAGTAATATTTTCCGAAGCACGAAGGAAGAACGAAAGCGTACCTGAAACGGCACGAGGATTTACCTAATAACTTCTGGCCATGCATAAAACTCTTTCCCGTACTGCCCTTTAGATATCGTTTCTTCAGGAACGATGGCTAAAAAATTACCAACAAGCAGATATTTCAAAAAAGAAATAGTGTTTCGTTTCCAGATTGCGGTAGGGTGAGAATAACGTAATCTTGAGCTTTACATCAAGGAGATAAATGTTGTTCGACATGGCAGTTGCACAGCTTGCTATACGAAACTGTCCATACGAAATTTGATGTTTTAACAGAACTTGACTGTCTTCTTTTTCGTTCTGAACTTTTCGTGCCGACTCGAATGTTTTCGCGATTCACGTGACACTGATCACGCAACTCCGGATACGTCCACGCGAGAACCCACGCAATTTTGCGTGTATTCGTGCGGCTTGTGACGTCGAAGATGCCGTGAATTTTCCTATATACATTTATACATTAATCTGTTACATGAATTGAAAAAAACTTTGTGACTCTCCTGCATATATGCCCTTCTCTTCATTCAACTTGCCCGTTTTCGGGGCACGCTAGCCCTTCCGTGCGAGCAAACACGGCGGATATGCCATGTCATCACGCTTTTGTTTGCGTTGCAAACACTCTGATTGGTGGAAGTTTTCTTCCGTTTTAGACTATAGCTAGAATGTTTACTTTACAATTAAACGCTAAAAGAACTTACTCTAGTTTTTTTCCAATACATCGCTTTAATCAAACCTAAAACCATTGCAGTCGTCGGATATTTGTATTTGTAAGGAATCTCAATATTTTTTGGTCTTGCTGATTATTATCTTTCCGATATTTGAAGAACATGCTTTTACGAAATTAATTGCCTTCGGTCAAACTTATTTACTTTGTGGTTGCGAGGAGGTTGCGAGCGTTCTCCTGATTGGATAGTAGCCTCCACTGTGTAAATAGTTCACCTCAAAATTTATTCTTCGTCCGATCGCTACAAAATTTTGGTAGAATGCGTGACAAGGTTATTACCCAATCCCCCCGCAAATTTGAATGTGGCCTACACGACAAGAAGGAAGTAATAATAGAATGTCTATTGATGTTGATCGTCAACTGCGAAATACAACCGATGAATCGATCGAAATCGAGGTAAGAGTTGTGTACTACGTACAGTACGAACGCACATGGTCTGAAATGCAGTGAAGTGTTATTTATATTTATATTGCTTGGAATCAATATCTGAATTTATCTCTGAGTATAAGGAGATCGTTATATTTTGCAGAAAAGGGTCAACCCGTTGCCTTAATATGTTTTCCCCCTTATTAGGACCAGAGGTAAACCAAAAACACATTTAGACCCGCCAACATCAATATCTGTTATTTGTTTTGCAAGAAAGCCTACGACAACTACGTTCACCAAAAATCTCTCAGAAAATCTTCAACATATTTTTGTCGATCTGATTTCTTGTAAAATAATTGATGAAGGCGGGAGTGGGGGGACTACTTTCATCATTACTACACTATGAACATTCCAGAACCATTTTAGCTATTCACTATTTCCTCAGTTCGACTGTAAACACACGTCTGTTGAAATATCGGTAACCACATGACCTCTTAGAGGGCTGTTATTTACAGTTTGTGATGGTGTGTTTCAACATCTGTAATATTCCCTTCACCTCGTAGATGAACCGACAAATGACGCTACAAAACTGTCTGTAGAAATGAAACAAAGCAAACATTATTGGAATATTTAACATCAATATTGAGGAATAAGGGTTTATGTATGTGGCTTCTTTCTGGGTGGCTACTGTGGGACGTAACCTTGAGTCACGGTTTTGGTAGAATCGTCTTCGTTTTTCTTGTTTTAAACTGCCGTTATTTTGTAAACATTATTATGAGAGCCAGTGGACTCTTTTTTTTTCATTTCTACTGAAAATAGGGTTTTTGTTTCTCGACGTTTTAGACATGAAAGTCGAACGTGACTTCATTTATCAAAACAAGACGTAAGAATTATGGAAAATATGACAAAAATGAGTGCAAGAGATGCAATGGAACAATCATAAAATTCAATTATGAGATTCAATAATTTGCGAAGGAAAAAGTGCTGCGTACATCACATTCCTAAACAAGTAATACACTTTCGACATCGAAGTGTTGTTGTTTGTGGGTGAAAGTGACCGCGCTCTGTTTTCGAGAGAAATAAGAAAGTATCAAGGAAATAAATTGATCACACTTTTCATAACACTTTTCATACACTTTTCATGGAAAAAAACTGTATGCAATTTGCAGTTTCGCTTTTGCTTAAGGTTAAGGTATGACTCTGAATGAGACGGGAAGGTCAGTAAGAAGTGAAGTCTTTGTCGCTCCACCACCTATCATTGTATATCCACTGATTATTAAAAAATATTATAAGAATAGCTGTGAATAGCTGGCGATGGCCAGAATAAGCAAGGTAAATATTAAGCTTAAATGGATTGTCAATTAATTGCAATTTTTGCCATATTTTAAGAAGGAGATTAGTGATTTTCAATAGCAAATCCTTCTTCTTAAATGACATTTTCTAGGCTTTTGATTGTCTTCCACTGTGTTTTATTGAGATTTGTATGGATTATCAATACACTTCCTCAACTCATCGATCAATTTATTGAATCACATAAAATGTAGGTGACAGCTTTGTTGCCTAGCAACAGACTTTGGTGTGTGCCAAAATTGAGAAAACATTGTAAGCCTCGTGTTTTAATTCAGTTTGACACCTTTAGTTTAGTCTTAAAATCATGCAACTTTGCAATACTTATGTGATAAAGGGCTTGCATCAAATTACATCTCGCCCAGAACGAAATCAACTCGTGAAAGTTCAAGTGGTTTTCACAAATCAAGACTGACTGACTTGTTGGTTTAATTTTTTGTCACCTTTGGTATTTATTTTGAAAGATTTTCTGTGTTCTGGTATGTAATATCACGACCAAATTTGTAATAAATTGGTTCCTTAGTGTGAAATTGAAACTGCTAAGAACACTCAGTGAAATTGCATCATTGTGTTAGAAAACGTGCCAAACAAAGTTTGAACACGTTTCAAACACCAAGAGTATTCATTTCATGAACCGGGCATTGCAGTATTGATTCACTTTTTAAACCCATTTTTTGCATAACTGGGTTTGAAAAAATGGAAAGTTCACTAAAAACATGTCAAAAGTCCTTTAACACAGTTGGAATGCACATTTAAACAACTCTGTGCCGAGGCTTATCGAGGTTCTAAAGAGTGCAAATGAAAAATGCATCGCCGAGCTTGATCAAATTAGACAGCGTCTTATGGCCGATGATTTTTTTTTCATTGTCTCTGAAAAGCCCCCATGGGGAGGTGACAATAAAATTTGTATTGTATTGTATTGTATTGTATCCTCAGAAAAATCCTTATGGAAGTCGTATTTCGACGAATTTTTATTTCTTTTTTAGGAATTTAGTTAGGTAATTTGAAAAGATTGAGATTATTTTTAGCAGTTCAAGCATCTGAAAATATCATAAAATATACGACTTAGATCAAAATTGGAAAAACTATTAATAATCAGCATTTTCTCTAATAAAAGTCTATAAACAAATGTTATATTGAAATCTGCTCTGGCATTTTCACTGAACTAAGAAAAACAAGGTCAATAATGGACCACAATATTTTAAAAAAAGCAAAGATTACAATTTAAGACCACAAGTAAACACCATATTATCAGTAACTTTCACAAGTGCCAAAAATATCTCTAAAAATGGTATTGATGCAAGAAATGACAACATTAGTAACTGACATGAATAAACATGTCAGACGGAGTTTATCTAATGATGTAAACCGTCGCTCGCCTGCGATTGTGAGAATGTATAGAATAAAAAGGACGTGGAAAATTTTGTTTATTTTAGCCAGGCTAAGAAGTTTTTTGTACTCTTGAACGGTTAGTTTCTTGAAGGCTTTATCGGCTATATTATAAAAGTCAAAAATTGAGAAGAAAACGTGCTTCGGTTATAGTCTGCCTTGCGGACGAACTCGACGAAAATAACGTGGTTATGTAACCAATTGAGAGACAAATAGAAAAAACAACAAGCCATCCTTTATCGAGAATCTTGAAATAATGTCAAAAGACAACATAACTTGACAGTTCATAACTGTTTTGGGCTGGAAAAACAAGGTAGTAGCTTTAGGTAAAATTAATACCATGCACAGTCATAACATTAAATTATAAGCTAGATTCTGTCTACAAAAGGAGGCCACTTTTGTATACAATGCATCACCAGACAAGGTATACAATAGTGCTGTTTTAGCTGTTAATGGGTCATAAAAGCAACTCCTGTCGAATACGTTCTATTTTTGAGGAAAAGAATTTTTTTTTTTTTTTTAATTAACAGCATTTATTTACATCAAATTACAATACATTACACAAATATTTACAGGAAAAAAAAGAAAAGGAAAACATAACATAAATATTCACACAAAAGATCTAATTTACATATAATGTATTCAGTAAGCTAGATAAATTAAAGGTTCATTAGCACTTAAATTATTGTCATTTAATGTATTCTCAGGCATGCATGGCTTTTCCTTTGCAAACGTTTCTAGTGAAAACTGTTTTATGGGGGTGCAAGATTTCGATATACACCAAAAGAAGAAAGAAAGCCTGGAAATCGTTCTATTTTGGGCTTTACTTCTTTTGTTCTGCAGGTCCATATGAAATACCTGGCCACAAGAAAGTAAAAGTATTGTTTTGTGTGGGAAAGGGTATCCGACCTTAGACCAATGACTATAGCGGGGGCAAGGGTGTTGGATTTCAACATAATTTTATTTTGAGCCAACCATTTCATAAAGTCCTGCCAGGGTGAAAGTTTTTTCGCATGTTTTGATATCGCAAATGATAAACCTGCCCTTGGGATCCGAATACGACCTAAGAAGTTGAAAGGCGAAATTATTATTGAAGAGAATTGCGACACCTCCGCTAGCGCTAGAGCAGCAGCTAAACAAAGTTTTATACCCCCATTCCGAAGACCAAGTTGTGGTTGTGTTCTCAGAAGAATGAGTTTCCTGCAGCAGATAAATTGAAAACTTTTTTGCTCTCAACCAGTTAAATATCTCCCTTCTTTTTTGTCTTTCTCCTAAACCCCGAACGTTTAGTGAGCATATTTTAAGATCCGTTGCCATTTAGACTTAGAAAAAAGCGCTTTGGAAAGCCATAAAGTTGAAAAAACAAGCGTGAGTCGAAGCTAATGAAATTAAAATGGAGAGCGCATTTTAGCTTACGAATTACACGGCTGAACAAATAACACAAATACATTAACATATAAAAAATTCTAATTGTTAGACTAGAGTCCCAGCAGAGTTCATAGGTGTTAACGTCCATCATTAAGCTGCAAAGGACTTTTGCCAATCGGAATAATTAGATGCGCACATTGGAAATAACTATCGTAATTTGGGATTGCTTTTAGCTATGAGAGATTTGCATTGAAAAAAATATAAACGACAAAAACCCTCAATCCTAAGAAGTCGTCGTATCAATGACGAAAGAAAAAGCACATAGGCCTATTAGTAAATAATAGTACTACTCCTGAGATTGCCTAAGGTATTCGGGAATGTTTTTAAAGTCATATCTCTCATTGTTTATAAACAGAAATCGGCCCTTCACTTTTGCGTCGTTGAGGCCATGCTCTTTGCGAGCTTTCATCATAGCTTTAATCAAAATTTTCCGCTCCTCCTGTATGGCTCTGGCAAAATCCTCAGTGATATATGCATCAGTGTGAAAAATTGATTCTTTGAGCTTACCTCTGACTGACCACACACGATCTCGGTCCTCCCGGCACACAAATCTTGCAATAATTGGTCTACACCTGCCTTCGGTTTTCTTGCCAATTCGATGCACCGCGTGAAATCTGATGTTTGAGACATCGACACCAAGCTCTTTCTCCAGAATGTTATACACCACCACTTTGCTGTCTTCGCGTTCGTCTTCTTCAATGTTGTTAAAGCGAAGGTTTTCGCGCCGCGTGTATTGTTCCAGAGTAATATTGTTTTCCACTTCTTGTTTCAATCTCCGTTCCAGGTCAACAATCTTTTTATTCAATGCGTCCAAGTCTTTTGAACGTGCCTTCTGCTCCGTTTGAAACTGTTCTTTGAGCTCTTCTACTTCACTCTGCGTGGAGGACAAGCTCTTCTCAATGTCCTTTATCGATGAGTTGACTTGGTCGATGTCGGCTTTAAATTCTGCCCGTAATACGTCTAAATCGGTGTGTACTTTTGCGAAGCCCTCTGTCACTATTTTTCTAAGACTATCGATGGAGTATTTGAGGTCGCTGTAAATGCTCTCGCCATTGTCGACGCTCGAAGCAGCCATCATGTCTTCTTCGTTGCCTGATGAACTTGAACCGCGTTTTGGTTTTTTTCTTTTTTTACCGCCCATACAAGGCGGTTAAAGAACACCACTGCTTTAGGACTCAAAAGGAGCAACTTTTTTCCATTCCAAGTGCTGAAATGTTTTTATCATTTGGCAAAAAGATCCTAATTTGCCGGACCGTCAAAATGAGCGTGTAGCCGCCATGACGGTCTCCCCAGTCTCCTCGAGGAAAAGAAATTTGGAATAAATAAAATTCGACTATTATTAAACAAAGCTATTATAAGCAAAAATTCTAAATTCTTGTTCGATACGCTCCAGTTCTTCAAACTCTTTTCGTGTAACCGAATTTTATTTCCACGCTCTCTGAAATCTGACCTATAAAAGCTTCGAACAAAGTTATTAGTTTCTAAAGAAGCTGCTGTGCTGGGTGGGTGGGCAAGTGAAACACTTAGTTGATTATCAACTGAGTTTGATAAACGTAGAAAAACCGCCCTCGCGAATTTTAAAAAAGCTGACTTTCCCAGCGTTAGCCCTTCGTCGGAGCAATGAAAATCTTTACCTGATATGAGACCAGATCGTTTAAACTTTGTTGCTGTTGAGTTTTGCCGAATTCAACAACTTTTCTTTGCTACACGTCATTGGTGGTTTTTATTAAAGTCAAAAAATAAATATGCTCCCTTGCATGAGTAACAACGACAACAAACTAAAAGGTTATAGGTAGAGAAACGTTTTGTCTAAGTTTAACCTTGTAGTGATTTTTATAACCGAGATTTTCTAACAGTAATTTGGAGAAAATTGCATAATGTCGCATGCAGCCGCCATGTTGAATTGATGTCTTTCTTCGGGGCACCAATATGGTGGCCATAATTGTGTGAGAAGTAAATTCTGCCATCGATTTCATTCGCTTTCACTTCAAAGCAGTTTAGATTGCACTTTTGAATTTACTATGATCACGTTTAAAAATTCCAATTAAATTTATCAATTCGACCACCTTTTTCCACGATCTACACTTTTATAGACCATAGAAATTACGCCCTGAAATGTTCAAAACGCAATGGAAAAAAAAACTCTGCAAAGTTTTGGACATTTTATGGTGTCATTCCTACGGCCTATAAGAGTGTAGACCATGGAAAAAGGTGGTCGAATTGATAAATTTAATTTGGTTTATAAGAGTGTAGACCATGGAGAAATTTGGTCGATTTGTTTTATACAATAATAACAAGGAAAATTTACTGGCAAATTAGATAGAAAATCACTGAGTACGAAATCAGTCGCGCGAGTAGTAAGATTTTATTCCATATAGATGAATGTGTGAGAAATTTCGTTTAGAATGTTCCAGCTGACTTTTCAAAACTTGCCGAAGTCTATATTTTTGAAACGTCGCGACAATTTCTCAAGTTTTCTGAAATTTGCTTTACGTTGCGTTATATGTTATTTCATTTTCATGGTCTATACTACGAACGCAGCAAGCGGGTCGGAGCGCGGGGAGGCGGCTGTATTCGCAGGCTAGGTCTATACTCTCATGGACCATAACTTGCAACCAATGAGTGCGCGAGAATTCTGCTTTGATGACAGTTAAAAAAAACATGTTCATCCGGAATATCATAAATTTTAAAATTCTTTTGTTTAAAAAAATAATTAACTGGAATCCCAATTTCTCGAACCTCCCGATAACTCAAACCAAAGTCGTTTCCCTTGGTTTTGCTCCACTCAGTCAGACAATGCAATTTTACCCCCATTTCTCGAGCCAATCTACGTTTCCCTTAGAGGTTTGAGATTTGGGATTTCACCAAGAGAACTTCATATTCTCTTGATTCCACTGACAGCTTTATGGGTTAACAGTATATCTATTAGGAACTTTGAGCTACTAATCCCTTATTTCAGAGCAAGAAGGCAAAAACCATGACCCTATTTAAGATATAAAACGGCTTTGCCTTATGTGGTTAATGGTACCTCTCAAATAACTTCTCAAGGTTCCTTTCACTTCACACCTTCCTCCGTTATTTAGAAAATGAAATCATGACATGTACTGTGTGTCCTACATAGGTTCACTACGACGATTTTTTTACCTTTTTTTCGTAGCTTGAGTAGGATTATAATTAGGACTTCTCAGATAAGGAAATTAGGAATATTAAATTCCCTGTTGACTTTAACACCTCGTTAAAGATTTTAATATACCTGAATAAAGGGCAATGCATGGCAATGGAGACCCTTCTCATAAATTCCTTTTTAAAGCATTAAGTCAATAACAGCAACAATGAAGACACTTTACATCATTAAGAGTATTGGCTGCTTTTGGCATTTGAAATATTGCGTAACGTCAAAGTTTGGCCTCGAGTGAATTGAAAGAACCATTCGACCAATCAACTAATCGACGTTAAATAGCCTATAGTTTAAACTTTGAATACCTTCGTTTGGACTCTTCTATACTGTCTATACTTAACAGATCCCGCCCTTGGCGACGAATAATCATAATAACTAATTATACTGATATTACTAAAAACGTTAACTTAAAAACTTGTGTTTTGACCGGCAAACCCGTAAATTACTAGAAACGTTAGGATCGAAACGAAACAAGCAAAAATTTCCTGTGAGGTCCGCAACTCTGTTTGCATTTAAATTTGTTGTAAATATACTGTTTGCACGTTTCAAAGTTATTAGACCATTAACGAAAAAACTTGATTTTTTTAAATTTGTCTTAGTAATCTGATTTTTAATTCTACTGGTTCTCTAGTATAGTAGTTGCTATTGTTTTGGGTGCTATGGGCATTGTTCCTGTTGTTTGTTCTATTGTTCTCTCGAAGAGTAGCGAGCCATTTAAATGTGAAATACGTTAACTTTGTAGATGTAAATTAAGTAAATTAAAACCTTATTTATTATGGTGGCTGAAAACGGTTTCCTGAGCACTTTCCAGCTCTAATAGTTTGATTGGTCAGTAGGGCTGACGCGGCCATCAACGCTTAAGTGGCGAAAAGTGCTGGAAACTGTTGCCAGCCACCATAAGTGTCAACTGTCTTAGCTTCAAATACTTCCTATCAGATCACATATCATGGTAATCAGCAATCAGGTTGGTAAGCCAAGTGATTATTACATGTTATAAATCAATTTGTTATAATTTGTTTGTTAAATGACTTTAAAGGGGAAGTTCATTCCAAAATGGCACTTATTTTTCTTCACGCCGTCGAAAAGGTAATACAAAGATATGTTACTTAGAAAAATTTCAGCTTCCAAAGAGTATTCAAACCCTATGAAATCCTTGTCTGAAGTAATCCAAAAATTGAGAACCTGCCACCGCCATATTGGAGTAACTTAGCCGCCTGGAAATGTATGCGTGACGTCAAAGAGCTCAACTTTTACTAACTCTTGGAGCTCAGTTTGTGCAAAATGATGCTGCACTAACAGTCATTTCGAAAAACGTTTTTCATCTTTTTTTGGTTTTTTTTTTAAAAGAAAAAAAAGAAAAGCTAATAAAAAATAAGCAAGGAGTTTCAAGTATTTAAACAATTAATGTTTTAACTTCCTGCCAAACTTCAGGTTGAGCTCTTTGACGTCACACATGCATCGCCTGGCTGCTAAGTTACTCCAAGATGGCGGCGGCTACTTCTAGAATTTCGGACTACTTCAGACAAGGATTTCATAGGGTTTGAATACTCTTTGGAAGCTGAAATTTCGATGTCTAACATATCTTGGAATTACCTATTTGTTGGCGTGAAGAAAATAAGTGGCGTTTAGGAAGGTAGGGATTTCCACAAGTTGCTCGAGATTTTCCAAAAGGTTGCTCAAAAAATTTCTTTAAAAAGTTGCTCGAAAGCTGCTCCAAACTCCAAAAGGTTGTCGAAAGTTGCTTCAAAAAATTGCAAAACGTGGCTTTAAATAAGAAAATTTTCCAAATATATGCTAATTTCCCTTTGAAGGTAAGATTGCTAAGCATTTCCATGCGATTGTACTGGAAAAGGAACATCTAAAAAATATTTCAAGGCCAACATTTGTTGAAATACAAGGATTTCTTACACTAAAAACAATCGTGAAGACAAGTTGAAGCATCCTCTGGACGTCCTTGGAAATCTTCGGCAAATTTCGTTAACCGATCTTCGGAAAGTCCGAAAAATGCTCGAAAACGTTCGTATGGTCTTCGAATATCACTCGGACAATCTTCAGACTTGAAGTTGCAAAAACTGGCTCCAAATTGCAAAATGTTTCAAAAAGTTGCTCGAAAGGAAAAAAATGCTCGAAAGATGGAAAACTTTGCCCGAGCAACTGGTGGAAAGCCCTAAAGTTGTGTAGGCATTCCCTATTGCCTCACTTGTGTAATTATGACGTCACGCGTAATTATGACGTCACTCTGAGTGAGTGACTCGTTCCCAGGAACTCGTTCGCACTTTGCATTTCCTAAAAAGCCAGGGTTTCAGGGAACGCCTAGACTACAGTGTCTTCCCACAATCGTCCATTACCTCGTATATATCCCACGGGTTTTCTCATATCCGCATCTAATTTCATCCACAGAAAACAGTAAAGACTCACGGCTTTGAACTACATATCGAGCCGAAAAATGCAAACCCTTAGCCAGTTCTTCTCAAGAATGGCTTTCGACGTTACAATATCCGATCAGTTTTGTCAGTGCCTATCACGAGCGATTATTCCAAAAATAATGTCTACGAAATAAAACGTCCGAAGTTTTTGTGTCTAAATAGTATGTCTGTGCTCTTGTAAGAATTTAAGAGATTCAGCTCTCCACGGCTCTACTCAGGTTCTCTTTCATACAAAATATCCAAAATGAAACAGATTTATTTTATTTCTTACAGATTTTTTTGGGTATGGAAAGTAGAAAATTTAGTCTTATGTAATATAAATATTTTTTCTGGGTATGTCTATTTCTAGCACCATTCAGCAAGAATTGTAGCCTGGATAAAAGGGCTGATAACTCGTGATATTTCACGGCTCAACGGAAGGGCGTTGTCTTCCTTTTGTCCCGTGATTGAGACAAATGCTGGATAAACTGTCTGCAGTCGTGATAAGCACTGAAACAATCATGAAATATGCGTTGTTGTTCTATTTTTATGTGTGATGATATAAGGCATGTCATCAAGTTGAAAAGTAAATTCCTTGTTGTAGGAAATATATTCGTGACAAGTTCCTAAGCCTCGCAGATAACTAATGAAAGATTGAAATCACTAATGGGACATCACTGAACGATTTAATGGCCGATTGATTGATTTTCCATGTTGTCGTTAAATTTTAAACCGAATATAAATGGAGAAGATGTTTATCACGTTATGGAATGAAGATAACGAAGTTATTTTCAAAAAGTGAAATCGCGATTTAAGACCGCAAACTTAAATTCAGCCATGTTTCCTATGTCATCATTTATTTTTACAGTGCATGATTTCCTAAAAACTTGTGAAATTTAATGTGCGCTTCAGGTAGCGCGAAGACTGCGAAAAAAGGTTCGAATATAAAGGCAAACCTACCAACTGGAAAGTTTGATCTCAGCTTTCTTTTTCCTTTTCTCGTTCAGTTCATATTGTGAAATCTCAGAATAATCCAAGTTTCATGTTCGCACCTGTTGGAAAGAAGCCAGGAAATTATCTATAGCCATTTTCTCAATCGCCTCGCCTGAATTTATTAGAAATGGCCCGTAGAGGAGAGGGAAGGCACGAAGGACCCTGACAGCACTTCTAACCATTTTTCATTTATCAAGAATTGAGCACTGAACGACACTTAAATAAGAGAATTTAAGCGAAGCACGTCGCGAAGGCCCAGAGAACTGTCCGGAACAAAATATTTAACAGAGCAGCTGTTAAATGGCTTGGCATGCGCGAAATACATCTTTACTAAATTTCTAAGCCTTCCTCTGTAAAACGCAACATAAATTGACCATTTCCTGCGTTGGCGAATTATATATATTTCTATCTCCAAATTGAACGCTATCCTTACACGTTCAGCTGAGAATAGTTCTGACACCGAGGGACAAACTGAATAGATCTAGAGACTTAATCGCGAAATTTTTAAGTGGAATTTAAATTTATTTTTTGATCAATGTTGCCTTCGGCGTTGCCATCGTGGTTGCGTAAACTCCCTATTGGAAATGTGCGCGCCAACAGTCGCAGCCTTGTTAAGAAAAAGAAGTGCACAGATTATAAAACAAAGGGAAAGCTCTTATATAAGGTCTGTAAGGTAGAGACAAAAGCGACGATTTATACCAATATCAATAACGTTGATGGCATTAAAATTTTTTTACGGGGTTAAATAATGACATTTCACCTTTATATACCTTGTTTTAATTGACTATAATAACAAAATCTCTTTCCGCTTTCTATTGTGTAAGGCCACACGCATGCAAACAGCAACAACAATAAAAAATAAAATAAAAAAAAATTGGTAACTGTATCTGCCTAAAATTTTTGGGCCACCGGGTAAGAGCCGACTTTGAATTTCATTTACAAACGCAGGCAGAAAAGTGAAATTATGTTCTTGGTATCGACAGACCGAAGGTGTCGGGCATACCTACTTCAGCTTGGCTGATTGACAGCTGTCTGTCTTCGTCTCCACAATTCGTGACAGTTTTTTTATTAAGAGCTTTCAATTTCGACTCGTGAGGGATGACGTAATGGAAGCGCCACGTCACGCGAAATGGACACCGCTAAAACAACGACCACGTAAGAAATCTTTGCTCGTAGAACTGACGAGAAAAGGTCAAAATTAAATTACTATAACTCGAAAGCTTCAGGAGACTAGCTTGAATAGCAAGGAATTACAAGTTTATATGCTTTTTGTTGTAAGCTGTGACCTCCAGTGCTGCAAAATCCTCTTAAAGTTAGCGTTTTGAAAAATTCCTTAACCGTTTAAAACTAGTGCGCTGATGCTTTGCACTTTCACTTATTTTCACCAATTCTTTTTATTTTTAACATAAAATTCTAGCTTCTTGCCGTTTGAAGCGTGAAGATTTAACGTGATTTCCTTAATTCTAGTGTTTGTTAAGATCCGGTTGGGGCGAAGAAAACTATGTGAGAAATGATTGATATAAATACCACTGAACAATCGTAAAATTAAATTATGAGATTGGGTCTGGAATGGAAGATTGTGTTGTGTATATTTCACTACAAGACGAGTAATACAATTTCAATATCAATTAGTAATTACTTGAGGGATAAGACATCTCGTATTGCGTCTTGTTTTCGACGGGAAGTAGAATGTTACTCATAAATAAAAATTTGTAATTAATCGTGGCAGCAAAATTTTATATTCTGGATTTCAATGCGGAGGTATCATTTCGCCTTCCCTGTAACACTTACAATGGAAATCGAAAAGCTTAAGCGATAAAATAAACGGAATTGTTTTTCCCCACCCTTCCCCCACGGCCTTTACCCGGGACAAAATCACGGCATGGGCTACTTAGCACAAACATAAGCAAATCTTAAATTACTTAAAGAGATTTTCAATTACTTGCAATTTTGCCATAGTTTCATAAGGGGGATTACGATTTTTCAGAGCAAAATCCTCATTACGTTAATCCGATTTTCGACACGGCTTTTCATTCTCTTTCACTGTGTGTATTTTTATTGGGATTTTCAGGAATTTTCAAGACATATTGCAACGCACAGATCGAGCACAAGGTGAAATCGTTGTCGCTTAGCAACGAAATGTTGCGACGCGAGAGCAGCAACTCCACAAACCATGTAGTTTAAAGGGGCGCGATATTTATTTTATGCTTAAATCATGATCACGTCTTCAACATTCCCTGTGTTTACGATTTGTATCAAATCATGTCTCGACCCGGCACGTGTTGTTAACGAGTTCAAGTGGTTTCACAAATCAAGAAGACCGATTTGTTTGCTTAATTTAGATCTTTGTTATCTATTTTTGAACGCGAGTGCTTTGCGTTCTTGTAAGTATAAATCTGTCACGGCCAAGACATCTGACAAGGTTACTGGCAAATGAGGCTCCAATACAACTGAAACTATTTGAAATGGTGAAAGAGGTTGTCTCATCACTTTAACTACTTGTTAAGCAAACTTCTGTACATGCTTGAAACCGATATTAATGAAGGGTCTCCAGTTGGTCGTCACGAAAAACTATCGATTTAGTTCATTGCATGTGTATGTGTATGTATGTATGTATGTATGCATTTTTGGCAGAGCTGGGCGTTTTAATTTGAATATAAAAGCGCTTGTATCATTTTCATAAAATAACCTCACATTTGAATAAAAAACGATATTTGTTCTGGCGTTGTCCAGTTTGTTTTGTCCCAAAGTACACAGCCCAAAATGATTCTAGAATTTAGAGAGCTTTTAACTTATCTCTCCTTTTGCTCACTAATGAACTGCTGAAAAAAGTAAAAAGTAATAACCCTTCCTTACGTGAAACGATCGCTATTTATTTTAAATAACATAATTGAACGTGCTTTTTGCAGGCTTCATTGGGCAGCAATATTGGAGGGGTAGATGTTTTTCAGCTTCTCTGAATTAAGAATTGAAAAGTAAATTCTTTTGGAATTCGCTGTGGAATTTCCACTTATAAAGAACACTAAAAACTTCAAATCACAAGGAAATAATATAACTGAAAGCAGTTGAAAATATCATTTTATATGACAAACAGGAAATACAAAAACGTCATTGGCAAATGAGTCATGAGATGGCGTAAGGAATAACACAAAAAATAACTAATTTAACGTATGATATTGTAGAAAAACACTTGAATATCACATGTTTTAAGTGGTCTTGATATTGAAAACGAGCGGCTTGACAACTTGTAGATTTGTGTCCTTATTCGAACACACCTGCTGGTCAAAGATATTTGGCGATTATATAGGGCACAACGTGTTTCGTTTACGGCATATTGTTAGCCGTGTTCTGGACTTACGGCATGACTAAGTTGGTTGTAGCTAGGGGTCAGAGTTTTTAAAGCTTTAGAAAGATCGAATTTTTTAAGCAGAGAAATATGTGTATGTTGGGACTAAGCTTGTCAGATGTCAGCGTCCAAGTAATTCAAGCAATCCATCATTGAATTCTACTAAAAGAAGTCCTGCTTATTGAGATTAAAAAAGGGAAGTGAAAGAGCAGACGTTATAATCTTGAAAAGGTAGCAGATGACAAAAAGAATTGACATCAGCTAAGTGGACTCAACTAGCAAAACTCTTTGCGAAAATTATACTTCAAAGTTGTACACAAACGAACAATACCGTTGGGGCGAGCTCTCTTCGATTCTCATTATGTGATAACACAAAAAAACAGTCAACAGTTCATTGATTGGGCTTCAACTCTTATCAATTTAACACCTTATAAAGGGGTATAAAGATTTGAAAGAACATAGAGGCAACCTCGCCAGAACGGCGTCTTTACACGAATATGTAATTTTTCTTTTTAACTATTTCAATGATGTGGAAAGTCAAAGGTTCGCCGCTCAGCCCAAAGTAGATAACAAGGTCGGCGAGTGATCTTATTTCCCGGTAGATAACGTGTCATTTGCGAGTTTATTCAACAGCGTTGACGTATATTTCGTTAAAAGATTTACGAGATAAGGGGTAATTAAAGAAATCACTTTAAGCGACAAGGAAAGTAACTTTAACAAGGTTATACATCTCCTGGCGTCAGGCGACACACGTTTCAGAGATTTAAGTGACTTATTTAAATCGTTCAAAATTAAGCCAATTTTTTGGGCCTTGTAACACGGGCGCCAGGGTGACGGGGCTTATTCAAGAGATCATTCTTGATAATGAATTGAATAAACTTTGCACTTAGTGCCGAAATTTTTTCAAAATTACACCCAAACGTATTCGCTGTGTTGTGTACATAGGAGTGTGATGGAATTAAAAACAAATTAGCCACTTCCAACGCGCGATGGGAATCGACAGTGACAGACAGATACTCGGGCGCTTTCGATGAGTTGTAGAAGTTCAATCATAAAGATCTGTATCAATAGCGCATTAGCGATTATATCAGACACCTTTTGTCCATTGAAATCGGGAACAAACAAAGAACCCGCAGACAAATAAAGAAAAGGGAAAAATACACACTTACGCACAACACTAACAAACTATTCCTCGTGGCGTCTGCTAAACAATTGAGCTAAAACTCAATTTGCACCAAGCCCCTACAGCATGGAAAAGTACATATTGACACACACACACTCGCGACCGTGTTATGTAAATCTCTGTTGACAGATTGACCTGTTTTAAGTATGTTCGCGATGATAAATGATCGAGCTACGCACTGGTATGTTTGAAATGAGCCAGCTAGTGCCCAACGCAATGATTAATGTCATGCGGTCATCGATTACCGCTCGCGTGCTCGAGACGCGCAGTGCAAGTCATACATCACACGACGCTTCACTCCACCTCCCCCGAACGCGCCGGCGCCTGGCTGGCGAGAAATTTCCGAGTCTTTGTGACGGAAGTGGGAAAAATCTGTTGAAAAGCGAGACACACTCGCTCACTTGTCATTACAAAGCACTAGCTTGGACTCTTAAGATACAGTGAAGTGGTAGTTGGTAATCGGGTTAGGTTTGACTATATTTTAGAAAATCGTTTTGGCATGTTCGATTCACGGCAAGCTAATTTACAGCTGTTAAGCTCGCTCGCGTTTTTACTGCTTTTTTCCCATGCGGATGGAACAGCACCCGGCTTAGAAGGTTTGTATGGCTCCGTTAACGCACGTAAGGCTCTTTTTAAGGTTGAAAACCGCAGGAGAGCACCTTTACAACCACTAACTGCGAATATGTTTACACCTAGGGAGTCTGGCAGCCTGCACTGTTGAGAACGAAGTCATTGACCTACCAATTTTGGCGGGAAATCCTTGCTTTGTGTGCCGCTGCAAGGTTTGTAAGACTCTTCCTTTTTCTTATCAAAGAATTTACATCGACATCGTGACATTTGTCCGGAGTCTTTCGACAAGAACTGCCTACCTATGTGACAAATTTGGCATGAAACTCAAGCGGGTCTATAAAAAGCGAGCGAAGTTTTTATAGGATTAGGAAATGGGCGAAATTGCTGTTCAAATTTCAACGTAAACATTCGGTGGGTGGAAAGCAAAGAGACATATTTACTTTTCAGATGGAGGAAAAATTATTGCTGATAACTTGTGCCTTGTGCCGACCACTTGTTCAGCAAAGTTCTTGCTAAAATGCGGCAAGAACCGCGCGCGTATATTTCAAATACGCAATACAACACACAATCGCTTGTTCGATTTTGCCGTCGTTGTTTTGGTTACGCCATGTAATTGCACATAATTGAGGTAACACTTGGTGCGGGCCATATATGCTTTATTTAGATAAATCAACAAGCTAAATAAAGCCGTGTGTGCAGCTCGCGTTTCTAAATACAACTGACCCAAAACATGTCAATTTCGTAACACTAAAATTTTGTAAGTAGGCGAGATGACAGCGAAAGTAACATTATAAGTTCAGAATGAACTCGTATTCCTCTTATCGAGAAAGGTCGAGAGCGATTCGCATCATTACAACCTCGTCAACATCAATTTACTCAGCCTTGAAGGGTTGCCGGATTGTGGGCATAACTCGTTATTTATAGTCAATTACTGCCATTTGCTATGCAAAAAACGTCAATTTTCACTAAGGTACTTCATGTTGTCCATTATATGACAATGGAAGCACAGAAGAATCATTAAGACACTTCAAAACCATTCAGGCTGCACCTGATGGAAAAACAAAAATGAAAGCTTTTAAGATTGAACGGGCTTCTTCCAGAAAGCTGTGCTTTGTAGAAAGGCAATCGTTTTTGCAGCAAAAAGGGCACGCGACACTTATTGCACACAAATTATACAAAAGTCTGAGTTCAGAACACAAAATTGAGATTGCATGTCTCACGAACGCTGAAGCTCATATTGAAACGTTATACATCCTGATTGTATCTTCAGTCTGCAGAATATATGTTCACACTTTTTTCCAGCTTTGTCCTTTTTTTTAGTTAAATTAAAATGTTGACCTGTTCTATATGGGCGTGTGCAGTGCCGCTTAGTCGCGAGCAGATTAACTAATGGACGACAGAAGAATTCCAAACTTTTCTAGACAGCCTCGTCCGTCACTCCTGGTTGTCACTGACTAGGAAAAAAAGAAGAAACTGAACTTCTTTATTTCTTACAGACAATGCATGTTTTAAATACTGTTGTCTTAAAATTTGCGTTGTAAGAGTTCTTAAGATTTTTAAAATGCGGTTGTACACCATTTACTTTCAATTGCATTGCGTTGATGAAAAGATCGCTTTGGCAAAAAGCAAACTGCATTGTTAGAAGGAAATTTAGCTTAGCGGAAAGCAAAATCCTCGACTGACCTCGGTTAACGGTCTACAAAACTGCAAGATTTTTAGTAAAAGAGGGTGTAAGAGCACCATTTGAAAGGGAAGCTAGGATCTGTCTTTTCAAACTTAGGAGTTTTAGCTATTTGAAGAATGCGAACGCCAGTCATTTTAGCTCCCTCCTTCCTTTTCGAAACTGAAATAAAACACACAGTCATCGATCATATCAAGTGTGATAAATAGATTGACAATGGAACGATGGAAACAAACTTGAACAAAGGTGTTGATGACTAAGGTACCCCAGAAGAAAATGTAGCAGGCCCTTTTCAGGAATTTTGCAAAGTTTGGAAAGTATTTGCTCTCGCAAATGGCTAATCCCTGATCAGCAGGATGGAACACAGACTTTTATGTCCTGGAATTTACCTCAAAATTACCTCAGTATTTCTCTTGTTGTGATTTTTAGCGTGTTCAGTTTTGACCTTTGGTTATTTTACACTTTATATTGAAAATACCGCGGCCAACAAGAATTATCACTGAAGCTTGTTACAGACCGCAGACAAAGATATTAAAGTAGCTTGATTAATTGCAATCTTCGGGAAAAGAGAATAGCCTTTTTAATTGTGTAAAGAGAAGTTTGAAAATTACTGTCAGTTTTTAGACCATATTTTCAATTGAATTGAAAAATTATTGACCACAGTTTTATTTGGACTGTGCAATAATTTCTCATATCGCACCCGGTATTTTTCGTGCCTTTGGGTAACCCAAACAGACGTGATTTCAATCACACCCTTCCTTCCTTTGAAGTGACATGTTAATATCCTTTCGTGCACTCTAAGTCAAAATTGATTGATATTTGTTATCTTCTCGATTCCATTAACGTCAGCAGCAACAAGATTAGAAACATTTGTTTCCATAAGATGATAACGATGATTTCATGTGCATCTTTGATATCAGTCTAGCCGAGAAAATCGGATTGATTTGGCACGTTCAACCGAATTCGTCATTAAAACAGAAAATCTTATTTGCCACGCTTTCATAAGTCGTTGTTATTAAATAAGATAAATTACATAATTGTAGTTAAATTAAATATTTACTCTTCCTAAATTGCATGCAGTGAAATTAATAACAACAATTCCTACACTAAAACCAGAAGGACATTAACCCAATTGGATTTTCGTCCTGATGGTTTTCTGTAACCCTAATTAATACAATAACAGCTTCTTACTAGAAAAATCCCGCATCTCTTGCTAAATTTCAACTCAGAGTATAAACAATTTTGAGTTTAAAAATAAATTCCCGAGGAGATGCTGTTGAAATAAAAGTGAAGAAATAATAACAAAGAAACTATTAAAAATAGGACAAAAGGTTCTTGTTTGTTTTGCCAATTGCGTTTTCGTGCGAGTTCTTACGTCAATGAATTCTTACAAGACATCCTGCGCACGACACCAACGATATTTTTATCTCCAAATACGGAAAGTCATTCTACAATAATGTAAAAATTACAGAATTGCGTAAACTACAAGGAATGGAGGAAGACGACAAGGAAAAATTTTTGTCGGGCACACATAAGAGAGTGTGACCTCTTTAAGTCAAGTTTCCTATCAATTTTTTTGTCAATCATCAAACAGACAACTCGAACGTTACATACACGCAAGATAAAGTATTTTTGACCCAAATTCCTTCAAATGCAATTCGTTTTCTCGCTAATGACATCTTATCTTGTTTACAAGGCTCCTCTAGTCTATACACGTGGAATTTGCCTCAAGAGGACATTAAGTGATACCACTGGGCGTTACAAATTTTCTCAAAGAAAATCAAGCGAACTGTTTCAGTTTGCAATTTCTACGCTATTGGTTTTGATTGCCGAATGACATTTTTATAATGTGGTCGCTAAAATATATGAAAAATAGAGAACGTTTTTTGTAGTTCAGCCCTGTACATTTGTCTAAATCAATTTTTATTTCCCACAAAGTTTTCAATTAAGCGTCGTGAACTCGTTCTTAATCAGGAAAATACACATCGGAATCTGGTAAAAACATAAGGAGTGATACTGCTAAATGTTAAACGTACAAACTCGTAAACCGTTTGAGACTTTAGAAGTGATAACAGCTGATAAGAAGTGAAACTCTAACTAATCATTCAAACAAAGTATCTTGATGCGAACACATTCTTGTCATACTTTTTATTATCACTTGCATAAGGTAACTTGTGCCTGCAGCTAAAATCCTTTGAATGTGATCATTCAAATGAAAGCTACTGGGCAGCACTTTCATAATAAACTTGGTGCTTCTTCTAACTTTAAAGTCTCTGGATAAAACCCTAGTGTGTGACCATTTAAATGGAAGCTATTGAGCAGTACTTTCGTGTGGCACTGTGTATTATGGTTCATTGGTGGTTCTTCTAAATTTTAAGTTTGTGGATGAAACCCTAGTGTGTAACCATTTATATGAAAGCTATTGAGCAGTACTTTCCTGTGGCACTGTTTATATTGCTGTAGAAAGTGGTTCTTACTTTTCAGTCTGTAGATGAAACCCTTGTGTGCCACACAAGGAACTTGAAGAAAGCAATTTTAGCAGTACAATGATGTTCTAACGTTTGAGTCTAACAGGAATGTGATCATTGCGAATTCACGTCAGAAAACAGGGATCTTTACTGATGCACGAATTCGTGTCTACATAGGGGTGCTGGAATTTCAGTTATCAGATAAAAAGTCTGCAATCTATCAGCTATCATCAGATACAATTTCAGCCCATTTCTCGGCTATCGGTACATTTTGCAGACCTCGAATCTCAGAGTATCAGTTAAAAGAGGCGCTTTATTTCTCAGCTGACTTATAATTTTCAGTTATCAGTTAATCCATGATCAGCCAGACCCCCTAATTGTTCAAGTTCTATCGTTAAAGTTTTGATGGCCTAATGAGTATCTAAGGTGAGGTCTATTCAGTTTGCAAGTACATTTTTGCCCTATTTTAATCACTTGTGCTATTGGTGTTATGACGTTTAAGGTATGTAGACGAAAACCTTCACCTTAAACTTAAACATTTGCGTCTGTGATAAAACCTAAAACGAGCCAAAAGAGGCCATTCAAATGAAACTTGTGACTACTTGTGGGTGGAGCGAACATCTGAGACCCCGTCGCGTGCGTCGGGTACACGTGATTGACTATTCCAGCGAAACTGTCATTAAGCACCGAGTACTTTCATTCTGTTTTATTTTTTTCTTTGTTATATTGCTTGTAATGTTGGTTAAGGTGGTTCTCACTTGCTCGTGTCTGTGGACTTGCGTTGTACTTCCATTTTTCCATGCTTACTTGCACTAAGGTGCATGGTTGGATCTTATCTGCCTGTTGTTATGTTGATGAGAAGCTAGTTTGTGATCTACTGTGAACTGAAACCTTTCATTCGTTAATGCCGATTATTACGCTGAAGATAGTGATTCTTACTTTCATAAAGTCCGTGGATAAAACCCTAGTACATTTTCTTGTGGCACTGTTTATTAAACTGTACAAGTTGATTCTTACTTTTAAGTGTGGAAGAAGACTGTTCATACTATATTGAGCCGCACTTTTATGTGGTGCTGTACAAATTTGCTCTAGCTCTTAAGTTTGTGATGAGACCATGTGTGTGACCATTCATATGAAAGCTATTGAGCAATGCTTCTATTGCGGGACAGAGTGAGGGAGAGAAGGGGGGCAGGGAGGGCCACGTGAGCATATTAATCAAGAAGATAGTGAGATATAACTATATTGGCTCATGTAAGGAATTGAAATTCATACAAAATTGCAATAAATGACATGAAATATCGTGAATAGAGATCTTGCATGATGTTGCGTATTGTTCAGTGAAATATACAAGTACGTTAAATATCTTAGTAAACTTTTCAGCATAAGCTGCGCACAATACTTTGAAAGGAATGCTTTCGTAGATTAGATTTAATAAGAAAGAACTAAATTTTAAGAAAGTGGAGGTAATTTTTTAAGCACAGTTGGACATTTTTTCTGCCAGCTAAGATTTCTGGAATTTTATTTGTAGTTTCCAGAGGTGAATGTGACGTCATTAATACGTAAGTGACGATCTGTGACTTCATAACCTTCGAAACTTTCGAGTCCACGATAAAATAAAGATTTTCTGCTCAGTAATTGGGCACAAAACTTCAAACTAATATCGTCATTGAAAGAGTAGTTAAAAATATTCAGATATTGGCACAGTTTAATACAAAACCTTTCTCTCCAAAAGCTGCATGTCCATAGAGAAAACAAGTTTTCTTGTTTCACACTGATTCTAAAATTAAGGTTCTTTTGCAATTAAGAATTAAACGAAAGTACTAGGAAGGAATTTTTTGGCAAGTAATTTCTATTTTTAACAGAGATGAGAGGGAAAAAAACAGGGGGCAAGTTATTGCTATTTTGTACATAGATTGCTCTGACAAACTGATCATTAAGCACCACGATTGAAGTTATTTTCCTGGTGCGTATTGTTTATCAGTTATACACTGAAATTAATTGACTGCATTGACGTCAAGCTAGTGGTTATTATAATTTATGTGCTGGTCCAGTATTTTTTTTATTAACAAAGCTCAGAAAGCTTTGTTTTTCTCACGGACGTAGTTATTGCACTGTTTGCTACTGTTAACATATAAACACTGATTTGTATTTTCGCCGTAAGGACAGAGAACTTCGATATAGGCAAAATTTGTTAACGGCTGTGTTACGGCTGAGTGTTTTTTTTTCTATTACGTTTTGCCAAATACTCTCTATGTATCTTATTTTTTTTATAGGTTTTATTTTTTGTTCAAAACCACACCCCCATCTTTTTTTTAAACCCATTTTTTTCTCCCCCGTGTTAATTTTTATTTTTAAACCAAAAAAATTTAATTTTTAAAATTTTTTCCCCCCCCAAATTTTTAAAAACCCCTTTTTTTTTTTTTTTTTTTTTTTTTTTTTTTTTTTCCTCCCTCCTTTTTTTTTTTTTTTTTTTTTTTTTTTTTTTTTTTCTTTTTTTTTTTTTTTTTTTTTTTTTTTTTTTTTTTGTTTTTTTTTTTTTTTTTAACCAGAGCCTTTAATGACTGGTTTGGAAAAACCGTTTTTCATTTTAGCAGCAGGAACAATAAGAAAGATAAAGGGAACGTCAATTCTACGTCTTGGTTAAGCTATTTTACTGCCATCGAATCTCAAAATACTGATAATTACCGTAATACACGATTAAGGCAGCTGTGAGGGCCAATCACTAAAATTGGCCATTAGAATATTTATTGCCGGTCCGATATTTTCAAAGTATTGGACCGGGTTAAGTTGCTACATCTCTTTCTCGATTATATTTAAAAGCTCAGTGATTAGAGGGACTGTGTCACGGAGATTTCGCAGATTTTTGTTTAATTTGTTTGAATTAGGTGGTGGGATTTGTGAAAAATTTTTTTTTGATATTTATGTTTTTTTTGGGGTAAAAAAAGGGGGAAAAGTTTAAATCTCTCACTGTTATAACCATGCTTACTTGAACCCGCTGTGGGGAAATATATCGGCTCTCGGTCTTTTATTCTGCACTGAGCTCCTGATAACAGTCAAGATCTGTGTGGGGCTGATATTCTGCCAGCCGAGTAAGGCCCTCGCGCCTAGTTTGGTTTACGCACTTAACAAAGAGAAATCGCAACGCAAATTCCACTCTAATGCTATGCCAGCAAAAGTAAGTAATAACTGAAAATGTGAACCTACTCGTGAAGATAAATGTATCAAGATTTTCCTTCTAAATTTGTTTTTTTGCTCTAAAATTATGCACAAAACGTTTGGTGAACGGTTCAAATAAACCGGTCGCTTTGAGCTGATATTTTAAAGGGATTATAGAGCATCTTAAGCAGATAATATCTCTTTCGCGAACATGGTGACCTATTCGTTTTATTCCATACTTTGAAACACTAAATCACAAAGATCAAGATTCAAAGATTCACAAAATTTACATGTCAACTTTTGAGCTAAGTCAGGGGAAGAAGATATTGTTAGTTATGGACTTTGGATCAAATGTATTAGTTTCAGCTATATACAGTATATACCTGATATGCGGTGTCTGGATCCGGCTCACTGGCAAATGCGATCTCGTGCTAAAACAGATCTCCTAAGAATGGTCTGAGCTTGTGATTATCTCAAAATCTACGTGACAGAGCTAGGACAGTTTTGCGACTTTTAATCATGAACAAGGACTGTTCAGAGACCGAATTTCTGAGCATCTTACTTTTATATCCCAAAAGACACTTACCTGCGAGAATATTATGAATAAACTGAGCCTGTTTTGTATTTATTGTATGCTTTAGTTTTATGTACAATAGCTTAACGCGTTTTTCACCTTTTCAGAACAAATCTGTGGAATGCGCCAGAGAAGTCTGTCCAAGAATAAATACGTGTAAAGGAATAATCAAGAGACAGCCAGGTCGATGTTGTCCTGTTTGTCAGGAGAATCAAGGTAAAGACATATTCAGGCAAAGAAGCAAAACTTGTGTCTATATGACTCTTCCAAAGAGTAAGAAGAATTTTAACGTAGACTTTAGGAACAGAAATTTTGTGGAAAAGGAAGTGATATGATCTCGTTAACTCGATTAACTTTGATTAACTTGACTTCGATCTCTGTAGCAGCTAACCGCAGACACACCGCAAAATATCAAAAGCCGTTGTTGGCAAATTAAAGACAGACCACCAGCATGGTAAATAAACAAAATTGTTCTAAATTTCGGGTTTGCACAGGGAAATTAGGAACCCTGCTTGAATTAACAAACTTTCAAATATGTGAGAGATTCGCATTTTGAGCTACATCTTCAAGAGAGACGAAACTGATGTAACTAAGGGAAATTCTTGATTCTTGTACACGTTGCTACAGTGATATGCGTGATATTCTAGGAAGGAAGGAAGCAGCACCCGACTTCATCACGTCTAAATTGTGAATTTTACATTTTACAGGGCAACATCTTCGCGTGCATTGAAAAAACCCCTGTATACAATTTTTGGTATTCTACTAATTCTGCGCGGGGTATGGGTGGCGTTTCTCTGTAAACCGCTAGTATAAGGATTTGAAAAGCTACACTGTAGTCTATGCATAGAGAAGAAAATTATGGCCACCATTCCAGGCGTGAGTTCTAGATAAGATGAACTACATAATGGTCCTAAGTTATATCAAACGATCACTTAGTTTGCGCGAATGTAACCCTTTCATACAAAAACATCCAAAACGAAATATAAAATTTCCCCCAGATTTTGCACTGACTAAGAAGTGTTTATAAATAGTCTGCACGACACGAAATCGGCTTTTTTCGAAATAACTTTTAAGTAGTCAAACACAATCTTTGTCAAACACTAGAGTTTCAACAACAATATTAACAGTTAAATTAGACCAACTTTCTAGAGCATAATTAACAGTTCCTCATGAAAATACTTTAGAAGCTTTAATTCGTTTAAATGGTACTACACTAGGGTCTCATCCGCACACTATTACAAGAAAGCAAGCACCGATTTTAATGGACTCGAGGTCTGCCTGTGGAAATTGCAAATGATTTATTAGATCAAACATTTGAAATGTTTATTCTACACACTGTAATCTAATCTAAATAGGTGTTTGTTTTCTCGTATTTAGCCCAAACAAATATTTGTTTAGATTCTTAATCAGCGCTGTCTCATTCCAGTCTAATTAAAAAATCCGCTTTAGCGGGTATTCATTATAAACTCTAAACATTACATCTCCACAATGTCGCCTTTTATCGAATATACCCACTCAGTAACCGTAATCCTCTTGAAATTAGCGTCTTTACTCAATAATAGCCTTTTATTATCCTGACTCATTTATTGTGCCGACATTAAGACGGCTTGAGCGATTAAACAAGGTCGTGTAACGAAAAGGGCGGCCGCCTATTTTTGCAGAGAAGCGTTTGATGCACCGCCTATGGCGTCATCCGGACTGTTGATTTTATCGCCATGTTCATTACATCCGTTGTTTGACGGAATATTATACTTTTATGCTCTTTGATTATTTTTGCGGGATTTTTTCAATAGTAGTGCACAGTATTGACTGAGCTCGGCTTGCACTTAAAAGAAAAATGATACATTTCAGCGAGGTTTAATGATTGTGCAGTTTTTAAGACGATGAATTTGTTTGAAGGCTTCTTTATAAGTACGATATAGATCATTCATTGAAAAACGTGAATTTCAAGCAGCTTTTTCACCTGTTTACAATAAAGTTTGGCACGCGTTATGTTTGCAAATTGATTTAATATATTTGAAAAACAAATTACTTTAACAAACAATTATGCCGTGAAAACGCCTCAAGCTGAAATATCGATTTAATTAATTGTAGGCAAAATAACCACAAATCACTTCCTACACCAAAGGCAAAATAGCCACAAATCATTTCCTACAGCAAAGCGCGAATTATAAGTAACTTTCGTTTGTGCTTGCTGTGATTAAAGTTAAAACAATTTTGTGGTTAGAGCTCCCATGTTGATGATTTTGTGCATGTTCCTTATCCTTTCTGGATTTCTGTTATAGTTTGCCAATTTAATTGTAGTGATATTGTTAAAGGAATCGATCAATATTGTGTTAAGTCTGTTAAGACATTGCCAACTCTTAACGTCGATGCACGCACTATGCTATAAAGCATTTTATAGTATATTAAACCGTGGAATTCAAAATAGCTGTATTACTAAATGAAAATTACAGGATATTTGTCGTAAAATACGGCGGTGTTGTCATTTCCTGATGGGATATTAAATTTATCGACTAGCATACACTTGCCTGAAGGGACGATATGCTACAATAGTTTAGATTAAAAGCTAAACAAGGGCGCCGTAGAGTCGCACCTATTTGTGTCGTAGATACAGCAATTTCAATATAAGTGAGTACAGTGTAGTCGAAAAGGCGACGACAAACTTTCTCATTAACTTTTCTTTCGTTGGAGGTTTGAAAGCGAAGCGTGACAATAAAAACAATTCAAGATGAGCAAGTAAAAACATATGCCCTAAGCCGTGGACGTGAGTGCAAGTTTTCATTTAGTAAAGTAGGCGGGCCAGTTCTATACAATTTGGCTTCCGTCCACACACGTAGCACTTCAAAACGTAGATATTTGAAAACATTGTATATGAAAAGGTAGATTTATCGCTTTTGCTTCCGTGAAGACAGTGCCGGAAAACAGAGGCAAGCCGGTTTTAAATAAAGCAACCGCTTTTTGGCATAAAGATTTTGGTGATGCCGAAACATCGAACCCAATCCACTCTGTATCAAGGGCAGTATAGTCTAGCATGGCGTCAGATAGTTTCAGTGCTGGCTCACGTGGAAAATTCTTGCTTAACAAGGATTGCTAACAAGGATTCCCGTGACTAGACCCTTTGCATTTGTTATGAAAAGTGAAAAAAGAAGCTATGAATTAATCTCTGTTAGGGCCGGATAAAAAGCTTATCACCAGTTAATAAGCCCAATATGGAGACGCAACAACAGGAAAACCGATCCTACACATTTCCGAGTACACCTTTTGTTAATACAAGAATTTAAACAAATTAGGAATTTAGAGCCTTCCGGAGAACTCGTACGTGAGAAAATTCCTTTCTTATGTGCATTCCAAATAGTAAAAGAAAAGCGGATATCTTTTAGCGTTGAATCAATGCAGTCTGTAACAAATTTACACCCCAAATAAACAACCTTGTGATAGAAAAACATATTTTCGTGATCAGTTATGTTAGCTAAGGGTGATTACCGTGAAGGTTAGTGAAAATGGTTGTTTTTCTTTACTCTTAAAGATCATCTGGCGCTACTTCAGTCAAACCCGTACTCGACATTGCACAACGAATAAATTATCTAAAAGAAATATCCGGCAGTATAACTAGTGCTAGCGCAAGGTTTCGGTGATCAATTAAACATAAAATATCGATAAAACGTATATACTGACGGCATTGGTTTTTCGGCCATAAAGAGCTAAAAACTACGCGCGCACCCCTTAGTGTTTTCTATGGGTCTATAGTCTATAGTCTGTGTAGCCAGTAAGATTCATGAAAGCAACTAACTTATTCTTAAAATATTAGCACAGCGAATATAAAGGACAACACTTCGAATTTTCCACTAAAATTTCAACAAATACTTTTACTGTAATTCAACACATACAACAGTCCCTCTACGCTGGTACGCCATGTTAAGTGTCGTGGTCCCTAATATGACGGTTAATAAATCTAGAAGAAAGAGGAAATACAGTAGAAGCCCGGTACTCGATCCGGATCCTCGAACACCCCCTAACCTGATGGTTGGGGGGAACACAGCAGAACCCCGGACCAACCGGACCGAACACCCCCGCTAACTCGAACCAGCTCCACTTCCCTGGATTGAACCCACTTGCATTACTCGGTAACCGAACCGGAAGCTCGAAACCCCGCACCGAACATTCGTCCCTACAAAGGTCAAACCCCGAACCGAACTGACGCAGCACGCCACGGATGCGCAGAAATCCCGAGCTCTCTGTCGTGTATGGAACACAAAACGAACACTACAGCAATGAACAGAGCAACGAAAGAACACGAACTATTCGTTCCCTCAGTGTCGAGTTACCGGGGTCTACTGTATATGCTATCTTCCTCCCCTCCATCCCCTCCCCCCGCCTTCCGTATTTAAGATGGCGGCTCGGCAGTCGATAGAGGGACCGGTTGTTGCACTATATACTTATTACTATGGTAACTGTTACTAAGGTGATCTTTATTCCTCTCTGGCAGGACCGACATCGTGTACGCATGAAGGAAGGACATACAAGGTATTGATGATTTTTATCAGCCTAAATAAATAATTTATTTAGTAAATTCGTAAAACAACGTTGTAATGAACGCTTTATAGCCTAAGAAACAAGATAAACAACGGGGATGCGAAATGGGATGAAATATGCGCGGTTTTACTGTCTTCTTTCTAAAAAGCCGGAACTTTCGTCAATATTATAAAATTGCCAGTAACTGTAAACAGTTTGAACTTCGTCTTGCAAACGAAGTTTTGTTTTCCTGCCTACGTGATGACATTTTGGATTTCACGAGAAGAATTTTGAAGGAGCTATAGCCACGTTATATGTCTTTTACATGAAGTCATTTTGCGACGCAAAAAAGGGAGGGGTCTTGAGACGGGGTACAACTTTACGTATCAGAGAAAACCTAAAAATAATAACTAATTACTAAGGATGAAAAAACACCAAAGAGGTAGTAGTGAATAACAAAAGAAACAAGATAGGAGGGGTATGTAGTTTTGGGGTTAGTTTGGTTTTAAAAAGGGGAAAAAAGGGAAAAAAGAGAAAAACGGGGGGGAAGATAGGGAAGATTGGGGAAAATGGAGACGGATTACGAACGATAAAATGATTCTACTTTCGAAAGAAATGTGTCAAGTAGTCTGTAATCTTTAAATGGTTCTTGTCAATATAACGCAATTGAAATGCGCCATAATTTAGTTTCCCACATGTTTTGTTAATTGTTTACTATTTGCTATTCTCTTAGAAAATGCTCACAAAAAAGAGTAAGACGCACTTTAAGGTAGTTTCCAGTGAGGTGCACCTAGAATGTGAAATATTTCCTTTTAAAAATTGTTTCTATAAATTCGAGCAATTTTCTTATACTACTGAAGCACTTCGAATGGTAGAATACTTCGAAGTGTTTAAAAAATGTCACGAAATGCTCCGAGGTGTTAAAAGTGCCTTAAAGTGCTGATATGTGTTCCGGAAATGCTTCAAAATACTCCGAAGTTCTTAAAAGAAGCTCAAAGTGCTCCAAAGTGACTCGAAGTGTTCCGGAAGTTTACCGAAGTGCCCCGAAGTGTTCTGGAAGTGCTCTTAAGTTCCCCGAAGTGTTCCTAGGAAGTGCTTCAAAGTGGTCCATATTGCACGATTATATAACAAAGTGCACGAAAGTGTTTTAAAAAATCCAAGAATAACACTTATTTCCTGTTTATCGTTCCACAGAATAACGAGTCGTGGTTTGCTAAGGGATGTCAGATCTGCTTCTGTGTAAATGGCACAACCAGTTGCAAGTTTCAAAAGTGCAGTTCACCTGAATCACTCAAATGCCCGGATGTAAGTAGACGTTGTTTGCTTATTGTCCAAAAATCTGACCAAAACAGATATTTTGACTTCACATTTGCAGTTTCATTTCTTTGGTAGGGACATTCCTAGTGGCGTGGGGATTTGTTTAATACCTTAGTTACGAGGACATGCATTGATCACTGCGTCCAACCGTTAAAATGTAAAAGGGCCACACAAAATCTGTGACGCAGATCTTTCTTGGTCAAGAGGAGGCACGCTCGAAGTGTAACCAAGGCAAATTGGAATGCGAGGGATAATTCTATGGAGATGGAAAAGGACAGATTTAGTGCCCAATATTTCGCCTCGTAGAACTAATCTTCTACAGGGGCAGACTTCTACCCTTGGGATAAACTTACCGTTTAGTATTTTGGACTGTAGTTAGCTCTTTCACACATGCCCTTCCTCGGGCACTGCTCTTTTATAATGACCATAGCTTTGTCATTTTGACCTGCTTATTAAGAGTTTGATTGTTTATGTTTTGCTTGTTTGCTGAAGGGTAAGAAACCAGGCCAGGTCCCAGGAGGCTGCTGCCCGCAATGCATTGAGGGTAAGTAGCGGATGTGGCGTATACCTTTCATTCATACCACTTGTCATTCTACTCCCAATTTCACTGGAACACAAGGACTCACAGTATGTCCTGCTCCCAGTGTGTGTGGTTTCATAGCCAGAGAACACCGTACCGCATGGCAAAGAAGTCCTGACTTTTGAGACTTCTTTGCAATTTCATAAACAGAACCACTAGAAATTTTAGCTTAGAGAATGTTACCGACAGTGATATTTCAAAGCTAATTTAAAATTTCAGGTTCTGGGAAACTGTGAATGATATTTGACGCTATATTCATGTTTCACTGCTACCAAGTATCACGCACAGCATTTGCTAATACTTGTTTATGACGCAAGGCGAAAATCTTACCTGTCCATGCATATAAGCGAGCTAGCTGATTCACACGTCTTGCGCCAGTAAAGGATAAACTCTGCGTTTACTCGAAGGTTTATTCAAAACATACAGCCAGCTCAAGCGAGCACATGGAACAGACGAAGCTCAGGCGCATGCGCGCCAACAGAAACCGCTGTGTATAATGAATGACGTAATGGCGTGGTTGCCTCTTGACTGTCTTTCTGTGGCCTGGCGGGCAAGCACAGAAGTAAACTGAATGAACATGCAAAACTATGTATAGTAACATACTGGGCTAGAATAACAACAACAATGAAAGATTTGCCCTTCTAAACATAACTAACACATGCACAACGGGTGCAGTCTCTTGTCCCTAAGACTTGTCCTTCTAAATAAAACAAGCATAACTAACATACGCACAACGGGTGCGGTCTCTTGTCCCTTAGACTTGTCCTTCTAAATAAAACGAGTAGAATAACAGTAAGAGTTAAGGGACACAGTCAGTGTTACTCTAAGACCCAGTCAGGGTTGTGCCAAAACGGCGCACGGCGTTGGCGGCCAGACCTTCTCGGGGAAATGACATCAGCAGGTTCAGGTGGCTGTGGAGGTGCAGCAGAAGGAACTGGAGAGGAGTCTGGAATGCAGGGTGCGGGGACAATGGCTGTAGGAACTGGAGGAAGTTCCTGGGCAGGTATAACATCATGCACAGGTTCTGGAACCGTGGGTTTGTCGTAGGCTGGAGGCGCAGTAACCACTTGAGAAGGTGCGGGAACAGCGGAGTGTTTTGTTGGTGGCATGACAGGGACGTTGTCCTCATCAGAGTCTGAGGGAGAGGGCTTGTCAAGGCCACGGATGGGACCCTGTGGTGACTGAGCAAGAACTGTAGGTGCCACGGGATAACATTCGGACACAGGCACAGTGTATACTTTGCTGCGAAACTGGGAGGTGGTGAACTTCCGTAGCTCACATGAAAGGTCTCGACTGACGCTGACCACGAGGTATTTCTCACGAGCTTTTAGTTTGTCTTTGTCACCCTTCAAGAAGACTAAGTCACCAACAGAGACAGCAGCTGAGGGTACTCCGGTGCGGCCACGCGCCTTAGATTTTGCACTAGGTGTGTGGTTCTGCTGGCGGGAAAAATGCTGACTAAGGATGATTTGACGGTCAACTATGGGTAACTGCTGGCCAGTTAGCTGGTCACGTTGAGTCCAGACCTCGCGGGCCGAAAGGCCATCACGGCGGATGCGGGAGTTAGTGTTAGCAGTGGCTAGTGCGAGTGTCACGTCAGACACAGGTCCTCCCTCGGGAGACAAGTTGAGGAGTTCCAGACTGAGCTCCTCAATGGCACGTTCAGCTACAGGATTCTTATTTGGATTCTTGACCCGGCCGATCTCCAAGGAGACTCCGTGGGAGTGGAGGATTGGGTCGTTGGCAAGTGCACAAAAACCGGGAGCAGGATCAACACGGACAGTTGTACCGCCATCCTGTAAGGAACGCAGCTGGGAACATAGGACGATGATGGCATTGCGGAGGTCCTCATGTTTCTCGCTCTTGATAAGGGTGGTCAAAGTGTACGAGGAGACGGTTTCTCGTAAAACAAGGATCAATTGGCGGTGACGCCGGGCAACATCAGCAGCAAATGAAACGCCAATGGACCGAGGAGCTTCTTCACATGACTGGGGCTGGAAGTGTTTGGGGATTGACTTTAAGGACTGACAGGTGTGACAGGAGGAAGATACAAGATCGATGGCCTTGTCAACATCTAGGGCGAAGAAGTATCTGGTGAAGAGACGCTTGGTTTGGTACTTTGAAGGGTGAGAAAAGCGGATGTGAAGAGCTGTTAATAGGCCGTCCAGGACAGAGCGGGGAACAACTAGTCGCTCACGAGGAGGTTGGAATGGTTGATGGTCTCGCACAACGAGAAGGCCGTCAGCAGCAATTACGACGTCCTTAAGGTAGCGTTTCACATCAATGATGTTGGTGGCCTTCTTGGAAGGTCGGGTACCTTGGCTAAGGTGAGAGTGTGTCCTCCGGAGGTGATGACATTCCAGCTGGGTAGCCTGCCAAGCAGCACGGCTTGTGAAGGGCATCTTGACAGAGCCTTGGAGAACATCACTAACGGACAGGCTGCGAATAACGGAATCTTCGAGCTCGACAATGAATTTGCAGATTTGACAACTAGAATCCAGGCATTCATTGGGGTGTCTGCTTGCATAATCAGAGGGTAGGTTCTCAACACCAGCGATGTGACGTAAGTGGACAGAATAGCGGCTGAGCGTTGACAGGAAGGTGGTTACCCGGGAACTGGCGGAGAATTCACCTCTCTGGAGCTTTTCGTAAGCTTGGACACAAGGTCGGCTGTCGGTGAGTACCTCAGTGGAGTGGGGCGATTGAATGATATAGGGGGCAAAATGTCTAATTGCGGCCCCAATACCCAAGGCTTCAATCTCACAGGGCAACCAAGTCACTTGGTGCCGGCGAAGCTTGGCACTGAAAAATCCAGCTAAGAACAGCTGACCGTGTCGGTGTACATACAGTGTGGCTGCAATGCCTTTATTTTTGACGGAGCCGTCAGTCACAATCCATAAGGCATCTTGTGGTCGGGGGATCGTGATGGTCCGGTTGTCTTTCAATGCATGTTGAGCAGCTTTAAAGGTCAGCAGTAACTCGTCAGACCAGGCGATTTTTTCTCTGGAATCCTTTCCTGCGGTGACTTGGTCAAGGGGATCAAGCAGTTCCGCGAATCTTGGAAGCACACGGCTGAGGACCTTGTACGCCCCGATAAAGGAGCGTAAGCCTTGCACTGTCGAAGGAGGCTCCACTGAGGATAAGGCAGCCAACTTGTGGGGGCTAGCTTGTAGGGTGCCACTAGACCACACCCAGCCCAGTACGGTGGCCTTTTTGGGGCAGATGATTGTTTTGGTGGCAGACAAGCGAAGATTGTTCTTTTGGAGAAGGGCAAGAACTCTACTCCAATTGTTGAGTACCTCGCTAGGGGTGTTTCCCCCGACATACAGGTCGTCCGCGATCTTCGCGACACAGCCCTCCTGAATGAGGTCGCCCAGAACTCTGGACATCAGCTCTTCGAGGCAAGTTTCGGAGCCAGGCATTCCCATGGCGGAACGAGTGTACACACGAATGCCTTTGAACGGGGTCGCGACTCCACAGTATTTCATGGATGAGTTTGCTAGGGGAATCTGATAGAATGACTTGAGCAAATCAGTGACAACCATGTACTTCCACTTTCCTATCTCGCGCAGTACGCCATCAACATTCGGCATTAAGGAGGGTTGAGGTTTGCTGTACTTAGCGACTTCTCCGAAGGATGTGACAAGCCTGCTACCGCCATTGGGTTTCTTTACTAGGAACGAGGTGTTCAGGTACTCAACATGGACATTGACTTGCTCAGGTTTTGCAAAGACACCGGCAGCTTCGAGCTCGTCAAACTTGTTTTGTAATTCTTCTAGGGAGTTCCTGTTGTACTGTGGGAGTCTGCCTTTGCGCTGAGGAGGGAGGGTAGGCCCAATGTTGACGACAGCCTCAATTTTGCCGCTTGCACCATTGTACTTGGAGATGGATGGATTGAAGACATCATCAAACTCAAGGTTGACAGCCTTGAACTTGTCACGAGTGACCTGATCAAGGCACCCATCGGGGTCGAGAATCACATGGGGCGAAAAGGGCTTGCAGGAGGCTAGGGAAGGAGAGGCAGCTGCATGGTCGGTGGTAGGTGCAGTGGAGGCAGAGGTGTCAACGGGTAAAATGTGTCGAACCTGGCATAGCTGTTCACCACTCTTCAGAAGGATAGGGGAATCGGTCGTGTTGGAGACGCGAACAGCGTGATCCACAGAGAGAATTTGCTGTGGTGGAGGCCAAGCATCTTCTGGTTTACGTGGCAGGTTAGACGGGCAGTCTATCCGGGGCTCGAGGGCCCACAAGGTGTCCGGGTCAGAGTCAGGAGGGGTACTGAACTGAACATATTCACCTGGAAGAACAACGGTACGAGTTGGGTTGCGCAGCAGGAAGGACTGTGTACGCCGCACATTAGGTTGATGAGTATGCCGGGAGGGCAGGCTGTAGTTGATAATTTCAGAGCCACCGATTGCAATCTGACGTTTGGCAGGACGAACACCAATGTCGTTGCGGACCATGAATGGGTTACCAGCTAGGATATCGACGTCCAGCTGACGAACAACAAGGGCATCCAGCTCAAAGGTCTGCTGACCACGGGTAAGGGAGCAGTGAACTTCGCCAATGACGTCCATTGGGGTTACTCCATCAGCCTGCCGAGCCATTTGGGAGGCCGGGGTGATTGGGAAGCCGTATAGCTTGGCAGAGGAGGCACGAATCATGTTGGAGGTGGCGCCGGTGTCCAGGGTTAGCTGCACAGGGTGTTCGTGATAGAACATGTTAAGGACAGGTGATTGGACTATGCTGACACGGAGGGCGGCAGGCTCTTCACCCTGGACTGGTGGGGCTACGAGGTCGCTGCTCTCACAAAGGGGCTCGTACTCATCAACACCAGCATCTTCGAAGTCATCCATCACCAAGCGAGACCGGGCCCACGGTCGACGGTCGCGATCAGGGAGGTAACGGCAATCCATCAGGTTGTGAGTGGTATGTGGGCGCCCGGCAGTCTTGCAGAGGATGCAGGACAAGAAGGGGCGGCGTCGGGGTTGGCCCTGAACACTATTAGGATTGCGCCTTGGTGGGCTATTGCCAACACGCATGGCTTTAGTATCTTCGATGCTACGTAACTCATCAAGGAGAGATCCAAGGGCTTGAGAGATCTCGGGTTTCAGTGAAGCCAGGGTCTTATTGCGTAACTCAGAGCCATACTTTTGTTTCACTAGAAGAGGTAATCCTGGGTGTATCAACTGGAGCCAAAGAACTACGACTGTGTTCTCCAGCGTGGGGGAGAGATCTTCATCAGAAGTTACAGCATCTCCATGGTGTGTTAAGCCGCCGTGAACAGAAAGGAGGTTGTCCTCAAAGAAAGCCATAAGACGTTGGAACAAGTCCTCGGGTCGCTCATCTGGTTGAAGGTGTATGCCGGCCAAATCAAGAAAATGTGCGCCGGTGGACTGGAAACCATAATGTTGGCGGATTTTCTGCCATATGTCCTTTAGTGAGGTTGAATGCTTAACAATAGAGTTCCTAGAGATTACGGGACAGAAGTTGGCTATCTGACCGAGTAGTAAGTCGAGGTGGGCGTTCTTCTGGACCGCAGTTAGTCGCTCGGCTTCAGGAACAGTAGTGCCATCGTTGGTAAGGCCCCTACGCGGGTTTGCGGCGGTTTGCTTTTGCCACGTTGCGTCGAGGAAGGGAACGAAATTCTTGTCGAGGGAAAGGAGATACAGCAAGTTCTGTCGCCAACTTTCGAAGGAAGTAATCGTTTCAACCTTTGTTAATTGCCACTGTTTGGGAGCTCGAGCCGAGGCGGCCATGTTGGAAAGTTCAGTTCGCTCGATCGCTTGAAATTACGGCTATGAAATGTTGGAATTACCTTGTTTTGGAGTAGATGTCGCAGGATCCGTAGTCCACACTTGTGTTTGTGAATTCGAGGCGTGGGTAAAGCGCTGCCACCACGCCAGTAAAGGATAAACTCTGCGTTTACTCGAAGGTTTATTCAAAACATACAGCCAGCTCAAGCGAGCACATGGAACAGACGAAGCTCAGGCGCATGCGCGCCAACAGAAACCGCTGTGTATAATGAATGACGTAATGGCGTTGAAAATTTTGCTTGAAACGTTTAACTGAAGTTGCGAGTGTATTCCCCAGCCCAATACAACACCATTGCTTTTGCTTTCGATACTCGTACGGGTTTTGCGTGAGCCTTGACAGAGAATTTCGCTACAAAGTCAGCCAGCAACAGGCGCTCCAATAGAACGTCCGCCATCTTGTTTACAATCTCCATTTATGTACACCACGTGATAACAAGACCGTCCATATATGGAAACTACACTACTACGCTACAATGATATAAGACTTACAATATTTAAAGCCAAAACATGATCTTTTTCAATCTTTTCGTTTCAGAGGGAACGAAATACAAACCCTGTACGTACACTGCAATTATGGGAGCTACTTCGGGGAAAAATAACACTATCAACCAGAATCTTTTAGTACAACTGTCCCACCTTAGGATTGTATCTGTTAGTATTTATTACATTTTTTGTGTTACGTGTTTTTCAGAAACTGGAGTTTGTACCTCGTATGGGGATCCACACTACCAAACATTTGACGGCCAAATGTTCAACTTTCATGGCACGTGTCGCTATCAGCTGACGTCAGACTGTGTCAGCGACAAGTTTACCATACGCATGCGTAATGAGGGGCGATATTCCAACGTGTACGCTTGGTCCAAGGCCCTCACAATCCATCTGGGTGATTCGACGATTGTGTTACACAAAGATCTGCAAGTGAAAGTGAACAAGTCAGCTGTGGATTTACCGTACTATCATCTGCCTCATTTCCAGATTACAAAGGGAAGTTTCACCATCACGTTGGTATCCGACATCGGTGTCCAAGTACAGTGGGATGGTAGTGGTTTTATCGAGATACACGTGCCGAAAAGCTTTATGGGAAAACTCTGTGGGCTGTGTGGAAATTTCAACGGCGATACGAAAGACGAATTTCTGCTGAAAAACGGCAGGCTCGCTTCTTCCGCTCGCGAGTTTGGCGAGGGCTGGTCGCTGGGTCGAAGGAGCGCCGGATGCGAGAAAGCACCTTCTCCTCCCGTGGACTCGACCGTGTCGAAATGTTTTAGCCGTTTGAGGGTTTACTGGCGCGCGCACAAGCGCTGCTGGCCAATCAAAAAGCAGTTTGCAAACTGTCACAAAAAGGTGAAGCCCAATGCATTTTACAAGTCCTGTATCGCGGACGTGTGTCAGTGCTCTGGGAGAAGATGCGAGTGCGAAGCAGTGATGGCCTACGCACGCGCGTGCAGACGCGAAGGAGTCCCGGTGACCTGGGGCAGAAAAAACACCTGTGGTAAGCCTCTAAGCGTAATACAGTTATATCCCTGGTAGAGCGGAATACGGTCAAATCTGCTTGAGATATCATAGTACTGTCATGTTCATGTCTTAAAAAGCTCGGAATAGGCCTGTCCCGATTGGGCTAGTAAAATGCTGGAAAAACGCTCACTGGAATGCCAAAAAGATGCTAAAAAATTGCCAAAAATCCGGTTAGTATTTTCTCAATTAAACGCTCCGGGTTTTTTTTTTGTGGGGTTTTTTTTTTTTTTTAATTTTTTTTGGGGCCGGGAAAAAACATGGCACAAAATCAGCCGTGCTGGGCCGCAAGTTACGCACTGGGAAATTCAGAACCAAAACCATTTGCACCAGTCAAGCTTCACCTTCCTTTGTTTTGGATGTCTTACTGCGTAACTTGCGTCTCAGCATGGCGGATTTTTTGCATTGTGACCGGATCCTCCAGAGGGCCTATTTACTTTGGAATAAACTATCATCATTTTTCATGACAAAAGCAATTCATGCTAACTTTAATAGCAGATTAAATAATTTTAAAAATCTTCAAGTTATAAAAAAACTTTGACATGTGATAGATCAAGATGTGAATAGCAAAAATATATTTTTCCTAACCAGGCAGGTAAATATCCATCGTTATTTAACGACACCTAGCGAATGACTATTAAAAGTGTTTTAGTATGAAAGTAAACCAATGCAGTGCAGGATATACTGAGAATAAGAAGCCAATCAGAGAGCGTGAAAACGAAGTTTCGTTAATTTTGCAATTTGATCTATATCTTGTTTATAATAAAAATGCTCACACATGCACCACCATAAAAGTTAATTTTCAAAACTTTCAGTTGACACTTTGCACTCACATAAATTTAAATTGCACTACATTAAATACCCAACAACTCCAAGATAAATTTTGAGTTTCTGTTTTCCTGATTGTAAGGAGTTTCCTGCAAGGGAGGCGCTGTCTTTGACGACTGCGTTCCTGTCTGTCAGCGGACGTGCGACAACAAGGATGACGTAAGCGTCCCGTGTCCCAGCAGGTCTTGCGTGCCTGGTTGTCGGTGTCCGGCGGGAACGGTGTGGAATAGTCAAAGAACAAAATGTATTCAAAAGTGGAAATGCCCGGTTCAGGTGAGAGAGCTGGAATTTATTGTACTCATAATTAACCGATTTGATCGTTTTCTCGCACCCATAGCCCTCCTCGTTTCTCTTAGCCGGCGGGGCCTTGGCACGAGAAACGAAGGGCTCTGGAGAATAAGGATTTTTTTTGAATTAATTCATCAGAGCCCTTCGTTTCTCGTGCCAAGGCCCCGCCGGCTAAGAGAAAGGGAAAGGGCTATGGGAACGAGAATGATCGTATCACTCAAAAAGAAAAGGTCCCCCCCCCCCAGTCCCCCTTCGATAGTCGAGCCGCCGGCCGCCATTTTGAATGTTGTTTAAGTCAAATTTTGGGAATGGGTAAAAAAAAATTCTGCTTCCTGTTAGAACTTTTGATTACCTTGTTTGGTTACCCAGATTTTCCCTAATTTGACGTTCAAGACGGCAGTTTTGCAAAAGAACAGACTGTCATATATTAGCCAAAATAATGTATTTGGAAAGTCTTTGACTATTCCGCAATGCAGAGAAGTGCTTTTAAAAATCTAACATTAACTTATCAGTTACTCTTATAATAAAAATTTAATCTGAAACTTGTGTCAAACATGAAAATCCATTACTTATACAACTAACCTCGCGCTATTTCCTTAAAGAGATTAATGCTGAAAGAGCCGCCATATCTCTGTTTAACTCGAACCGGGACGAACAGTAATTGCTAACAACAAATAACAAGATATAAACCTTAAATGACGTTGGTGCTCGGTAAGCAATATTTCGTTACTAGCTTTCGGGTAATTTCTACACGCTATTAAAGATGTCTCTTATTGCTAATCACTACTAAAATTATTACTAACCAAAGTAACATTAAAACGGTGTAATTGTAAACTAAGAAAAATAAAACTTACAGTAGAGCTGACCACTTAGCTCGCCATTCATATTTTTGCCGCTTTCGCTAAAACCCATTCGAATAAAATATTTTAAGCTTAGTTTTGGAGCCATCATTGTATCAAATTATAAAAACAATACGCTGGAATGAATCACTTCAAAAGATAAAAGTCTAAAAAATTTATCTGATAGGTAGAGCGGTGATGAAAGCAGAGGATATTTACCTATCGAGCTGAAAAAGTCACGAGGTATATATCATTCACTGCTCACCGACAATGGAAAAGATAAAATAATTGTTTAGCATATATAAAATAGGCAGGGAATAAAAAATCTAAATTTCTTTCACTAAAAAGCATGTTTATAAGAGTAGAGTTTGTCCCATTGGAGTATACTATAGGCGATTTTAAATCTGTTACCATAGTAACTTGAGCAATTTCCTTCAACATGTCTTTCAAGAAATAAAGTAAATTGGAATAGAGAGTTTTCAATTGAGTGTGTAAAACCAAAACAAAAACCAAATTATTTTTTTGCCATACAAAAAAAACAAAATTAAACCATAAAATAAAATGGCCCGGCCCGAGGGGGGGAAAAAGGCGCGGGGGTTTTTTTTTTTTTTTTTTTAGGGGGGGGCCATTAAACAAAAAAAAAAAAAAAAAACAAAACAAAAAAATAATTCAAAATAACACACGTGAATTTTTACGTGTACCATAGCCTCGCAACAACTTTGAACATAAAACTTTTCACTCAAGCTTCTCCTATTTTTTTTTTCAAATTTCATTTACTTTTCATCTCTTATTCTTTGCAATTTGAAACAGGTTTTCGAACTAGACATGTTACGTGGAAATAGTAATTTATGACATACTTGCGTGTTACTTGAAGCAATTTGTGCGGCGCAGCTTACACGAAACGTAATAAATATGAAATTTAACTGAATTTTGCTGTCCTTTGCAAGCGTTGTTTGAATCGTTACGCCCGTAACGTTACGCTAAATTGGGAGAAGCGTTGCGTGACGAAGCAAAGAAGGCCGCAAAGGGACAGACCATTTAATTTTTGAGGGGGACGGGGGGGGTGGGGGGGGGGGGGGGGGGGGGGGGGAGGGGAAGGGCTGGGAAATTTCTTCCGCCGGAGTAAGATTTTTTTTCAGCATTGCTATTTGCACGATTTTTTACCAACATAACCCTCTGCAAGATTTTTTTTTTGCACTATCCATGTTTACCAGGTGGGGCTTGCTTGAAATTTTTTTCCCGTGCTTACTTGTGCACGATTTTTTCTTCTTCTTTTCTTGTGCAGGGATTTTTTTGGTAATTATTCCTCCCCCCCCCCCTCCAAAATTGAATGGTCTGTTCCTAAGAAATAATGGACAAATGCCTAGGTAGTGCTTACCCTTTTTGCTCGAGATTGACAAAACCAGCGCTCAGGTTCTGTCGAGGGGAGTGTTGGTTTCAAAAAAAAAAAAAAGGCAAAAAAAATTAATACTGATGACATTTTAAGTCTTTCTAATCAGTATGGTTTTGAATCAATTCAACAGTTGTCTCCAATTCAGGGTAAACTTCGGATGGCGGCAGTGAGCTCTAAGAGGAGTCACAAGTGGATTCGAAGATTGAACAACGACAACGGTAGATGAAGCTAGCCTAGCTTAAACCAGTAGCTTGCATTACACTAGGATCAGCTGGACAATAGTTCAACAAAACCTGCCTTGTAGAGGCCCAAGGACATATTTAATTGACACAAGAGAAGAGGAGAAAAGAACATTTTGTATTATGAACAGTATGAACTGTTTTACAAGCTGGGATCCAGAGAGATGGCAAATGCACAAACATTGGAACATTGAACCAAGACATTCATTGTACAGCAACTAATGGTTCATCCATCTAGACGTGTATAGTTTGTCATAGTCTTGACTTTATAGACAATTATTTAGCAGAGTCAGAAAGGCTTTTCGCGTGCGCTATTTTATACGAGAAAGTTTTCAAAAATGAAGTAACCAAGGACGTCGATCGTTCTTTTTGTAGAAAACATTCCAGTAACTTGCAAGAGCTTAGGTTAGCATTATTGTAGTACCCAACAAGAACCGCGAGGGAAACTGGGGCCGACTACTCAGTTAAAACTGTTGAAGGCGCGGTTTTCTCATAGACAAGGCCTGGGTTCGAGCCTTGGTCATGATTAGAAAATTTTATTGGCTGCGCCATTGTTGACTATTCGCCAATAGTCAATTCTCTCTCGCGCGTTGTCATAATTCAGGATTCGAAAAAGCGACATCGCTTTTCATTCAGACAAGTTTGAAAATTGTATAAAATATAATTTTTGCGTGATAGAACAAAGAAAGTCTCAACTAAAATAATTAGTTAGTCTCGTACTATTCGCTCGAAGAAAACTCAAGCTTGAAGTACAATATTGTAATATTATGACACAGTTCCTGCTGCTGCTAGTGAAACTCAATATCCATAATTATTTATCGAGGTTTGCATTATTGTAGTACTTTATATAAAAGATATTCCCGGAGCTCAATTAGGTGACTAGATGAAATTTTGAGCAAGACATATACAAGTTGACTTTTGCCTCTGTTTGAAAATTGACTGTGAGGCTTGGTGCAAGACCTTCCATACTTTACACTTCCCAATTACTTGCATACTTTACACTTTTCACGAGTCGTACAGCCAATAGCTTCACGGCGAAACTGACGAATCATCTTTAACGGACCAGACTTATAACTTCATTGACTGACAACAACTTTTCAGTAGACTCTGAAGATGACTTCCGCTCAGGTTGTCGAAACGTCAGTCACCAACAACAATTCTTCTCAGAACTACTCTCACCGGGACGAACACACTATTCGACCTTCTGATACTTTTGGGTTCAAACCATTTACTATACTTCCATACTTAATTTGATAGCATAGCATAAAAGGAACAGGTAGAACTCGTTTTGCACAAATTAAAGGCTCATTTCAGACAGAGGCGAGAGACAGTGGTCAACAAAGCGAAGTTCTCAGTGTGAAATGCGCGCGATGGATAGCGGTGACCTAGCATTTCACAAAAAATTTTAAAATTATAACCTCTATAAGCTTGCGTGCAGAGAAAAGACGTGAAATTCCCTGCTGCGTTGAAATTGGCAAAAAGGAAATTGGATGACTTCACGCAGGCTTAACCTCTAAATAGATATGTAATTCCAAGAAAATTCATCGCCTGGCGAGAAATTCCATTGTATAAAATAATTTCTAGTTCAAGATCGTTTAACTGTACTTTTAAGTTTTATTGACTATTTTCGAGTTCTAAAATAAAAAAATAAAAATAAATATATGTTTATAGTGGTCATGCACTTAGCTTCATATCTCGACGAGATAGCTAGTTTACAGGCATGCCACTGAAACAGAGGAAACAAATAATTTTAAATGAACATAACAAGGTTAAAAATCCTAACTGGCAGGAGGCAGACCAGTTGGCTATATACAAAGCGTGGTCGAGGATTTGAACTCGGGACAACCGAGAAACAAATTAAATCCAGCTAGTGGTAAGGGCAGGTCTTGAACCGGGGACCTCCGAATTACAATACCAGCACCCTTAAAGTTTTATGACACGAAATCTTTTATTGCCTTATGCTAAATAAAGGATGATATAATTGTCCAAATTTCCGTCATCCCCGTGTCACCCTCAGCCACGAAATCGTCAAAAGACGCGGAGTGACGTACGTCATAGCGGCGCGCGCAAGGTACGTCACGTCACCTTGTGACGTCACTGACATCAAGGGGAACGAGATACGGATGCCATCCTTAGTCAACGAGAAGAAAGCCAATAAAAGATTTCGTGTCATATACACTTTAACTCACGTCTAAACCGTTGCCATGCAATGAATTTTCGTACAGTATCAATGAATTTTTGTAACTGCAATTTGCAATACGGCGTGTTATTTAGCATATAAAGCACGTTTGTGATGAGTTGAAAATCGCTCTTTGAAAGTTGGACGTCAACGCACTATAGTGGAATTCCGATTACTCGACCTCAAAGAGAGACCAAGGGAAACGACTTTTGGTTCGAGTCATTGGGAGGCTAGAGAACTCGAGGGTTTGAGAAATCAGGATTCCACTATATTTTCAGTAGTATTAGAGAGTTTTAATTGAGTGTCGTAAAACCAAAACCATTTTTCTTGGCTCAGCGTTGTACCTATGATTTTCTTGGGGGACCGGGGTTTTTTTTTTTTTTTTTTGGGTTTTTTAATTTTATTAAACGGAGTCCTTATACAGTAGATTTTTTTAGTAGTGACGTCACCATATTTGTATACAAAACAATGAAATCTCCTCTCTTTTGACAACATGGCTCCAACATGGCTCCAGTGTATACTGCCTATAGATTACTATATGGTCTCGACAATATCAAACTTCACAATTAAAACATAATAAACCTTTTATTAGCGCATGCCCAGAATATATATTCATGTTATTTCAGTGATAATTGTTGCATGGTGGGCCGGGAAATGTGGATTTTAACTTTAAACACAGCCACTGAATGCATGCAAGGGTTAAAAGACGAAAAAAAAAAAACAAGATCTGCCCAATTTCTTGAATTCACTTCGAGAATTTTTTGGAGCATCTGATTTTCTGAAACATCTGATTGGGCATCGAATGACTGAGTGAAAGCTTGTGATTTCCCTTGAGCCCCGAAAGCCTTCTTAAGGTTTCTCGGTTCCAGACTTCACATTGGCTGCCGACGCGTTTAAATTCAAAATGGCCGCCATCGGGAGTGAGAACGGCGAGTGCCGCATAAATTTGAAATCTTGCAAAACCACTTCATGAGCCACGGAATATCTTGAAGAAATTACTCTATCGATAGCTATATCGTTAACTTCCGGAGTCCTTGAAACAAAACTCACCCCAAAAAACAAACCAAGAAACTTATTTAACGACTTTCGCCTCAGTGGTCAACCTCGCCATTCTCATGACAAGCACACAAGTTGTGCGGAGAAATGAAATCTTGATCATTGCCAGGGCTGACCAACCTTAAAATTATAAATTCTCCTTACTGTTTCTCTAACATTTTGTAAGTGTTGAGAATTAGAAGGTGCATCAAAGAAATGTCAGTTGATGATTTTTTTTTTATTCTCAATACTTGTCTGTTCGACAATGTACTTACATCATAATGAGAAATTAGTTGTTAATGACTCTAAGAAATTTTAACAGAGTTGAACGTGAAGGTACACTCCTGTACCAAGTGGCCTTTCCGAAAGGATCAAGGATAAACAACGATCAGAGACTATTTACAGCGTTTGATTATCGAGTTTTCGCTGTGTAGCCGAGTTGTCACGCAACACTTCTCCATGAACGTCACGCAATGGTTGCATGACGAGCCGGATACATCAATAATTAATATGCCAACAATTAACCAGTTCCCATTTACTGGGCTGGGTGGAGGGGAGTATTGAGGGATTAAAGTTTCTTGCCCAAGAACACAAGGCAATGACCCCGATCAGGGCTCGAACCCAGACAACACAATTCTTTAACTATACGCAACTGCACCTTAGATAAAACTGGGTAACCAACGTTTAACATAGGTGTATAAACTCTATGCACGTTATATACAATCAAAATCAAGCAGCTGTCGAACAAGTTTACGCTTAAGTTTGACATAAGTTAAGTATGAGAGAAGTTCATAATTTTCAGGAATTTTGAACTTTGTGTATGAGCCGTTTGTGGCTTTTAAGCTTGAAGGGTCGCTGGGAATTAAAATCTTCATGGATTATATAACTCATGAGATGAACTGAATCTCTTATGTTACATTCTACAATTTTACACTACAGAACATCTTTCATGTCATACACGACGCTGTACAATCATCCGTTACTCTACGCTGTACATTAAATATTTTTTGAACTAGTGTAAATTTGCAGCACACTCTAGTCGTAACTTAACTTTTTACACAAAATTTTCCAAACGTAAGTGTTAAAGAGCTCTTCACTAGGAGAAAATATTATATGACCTGCAATGAGTGACTATCTGCATTCTTGATAAATTTACATTAATAATAAAGATAAAAACAATGATTATTCATGCAAACTGGTAAGTAAAGGCATGATGGTAAGACTTTCTAAAAAGTTTGAGTTTGTGATTGCATTCTATGTCATTCTTATGCTAACGAAAATTAACAATTAGACCCGTAGCCCTTGAGGGGAGGGTTTTTTTCTGAAAGATATAAGCAGATGCGAAGATAATATAGTTCTGATGATCAAAATAACTTAGCAAGAATATTCTGTCAAGGTAGTCAGCCTTTTACAAGGAACAACTTTAACAATATACTGTTTCTTCGTATGTCACGCAACTTTGCGTGACTGCTCTTGGAAAACTGCGTTACATTCCATGACGACTGCATTACGTTGTGTGACGACTCAAGGAGTGACTGTATAATATTGCGTTACAACCCAAGGAAAGACTGCGTTACATTGCGTGACAATCCAAGGGAAGACTGCGTTACAACGCTCTTTCGTGATCTTCAGGCAAACCATTTGTCACGGCAGAAGCAGCATCAATTCCCTTGAGCACCATACTCTCCTGTTCAGACCCGGGAGCCACTAGTACTCTCTTGTTCAAGTCTGGTAGCGGTTTTCTCGAGTGATTGAGCTGTGGTAACCGCGCCGGTATTTTCCCGCCACTCGACGTGGACTCCGTGTCGGAGATCTCGGACGAGCGGTCACCATCGGCCGTGGAGGACACGGACGAGCCATCTGAAGAAAAGGAACAAGTTTAAAATATAAATTCTCATTACTGATTGCCGTACATTTCTTTTAAAGGACCCTTGTCAGCCAGCCTTTGTTTTGTTGACATGCGGGATTTATGGTATTTTATTTAACGCGGAGCTTGTCTGATCGAAAGAAAGAGCTGTGAAACAGCTAAAGGCAATTTAAGGCGGGACCAAACGTTGATGCCATTTTTGCGCCACTTAACATGGGTTCACTGACAATATCTTGTCAGTTCACATTTCAAGCAATTCAAAAACCCTATGCTCATCTCATATATCTATGTTTGGGGGTGTTTTGTAAATTTTTGGGGGTTTTTGGGGGGAAAAAGTGTTCCTCAAAGGAAAAATAAAATTTAAAAAAAAAAAAAATATTTAAAATTTTATTGTAATAAAAATAAAAAAAAAAAAAAAAAAATAAATAAAAAAAAAAAAAAAAACCCCACAGGGGTGCTCTGGTGTGGGGGTCAACTGTCTGGTGGTGTTCCAAATGTCTTTTTCTTTCTTCTACCCCTTCTTTAAACCTCTTAAATTTTCATTGAAATTCACGTTTAGTTCCACCTTAACAGACCAGTGAGTGACATAACTTGTGGCGACGCAATAAGATTTCGCTTCACCATACAATTTTCATAAGTGGAGTGCCGGGGGGGGGGGTGGGGGGGGGGGGGGAAAAAGAGGTAGTTTCATAATTTCGATGGCATCGAAAATGGCAGATTTCACGGAATTCAAGGCGTGACTAGGCTCCTTTTGTGCCATTGGAGAATTTGTGGTAAGACAATGTCTGCTAGCTGATGATTTTCATTATTCTCATAACCTGTCTGCTTGACAATGTATTGAAATTGTCAGGAGAAGTAAGCTTTTGATCACTGTCAAGTTACCTGTCTCATCCTCTTCCTCCTGCATCTCACTGAGCGGTTCCAGTTGAGTGACTGCCTTCTGTTGCTGTAGTTGAACAGGAGGTTCACCGGTCTGTGATGACATGGACAGATCTAGCTTGCCACCCTTGTTTAGCCGATCACACATTAAAGCAATGTGTTTCTTCAGTTTACTTGTGTCTTTGGGGATCTTCATAGCTGAAACGCCAACTACATACAAAGACAAAGAACATGAAACGTAACTTTTAAAAGCCACTGTATAACATGTCACAACCATACAACAAGACAGAGCAAACTGTTTCTTTACTCTGTGAAAGACGATTAAAAGTTGTTGTTGTTGTTATTAATGACGATGATGATGATGATGTTGCTGTTGTTGTTTTTGTTTTTGACAAGGAAAACGTTTCTTTAAAGGAACCAGGTTTCGCTACTTTAGGCCGATTGCATTGCATTTGGGAGCTCGAAGGAAGCAGTTTTAAGGAAAAAGGACGCTTATTAGTTAATTTTCTTACAAAGGTCCTAGTCAGCCGGTATGTGAATGGTGATGTGTGATCTATTAAAGCTGAGATAAACTGCTATGGAATATATTAGGGGAGTTGACGCTAATAGGTACGCTTCATAAAGAGATGCGCTTATTGGACGGTTGGTGCTCAATCGAATCATTGTGATAAAAAATGGTTCATAACGGAATACTTTACCAAAAGAAGCACCAAAAATAGGGAGGCCTAGACCGTTAAAAATTTACGATGGAAACAACTACAAACCAGCTTGGTCTTTTGCACTTTTCGCTAAACAGGTCCGTAAGAGATGCGTGATGGCGGCGTCTGTGATTTCTTCCCAGCCCTAACAAACAAACAACGCAAAACGAAATAACCAAATGCTCTGGAACGAGAATTGTAACTCTAAAACAACAATCAAAGGTAAATTAATCCCCACAAACACAGCATTTAGGAGCCCATGGCTAGGAGAGTACATATATCTCACACTCGTAATGCATTGTGTCTACAGACTGAGCTATTTTTAGCAATGTTTTCCATGAACAACCTTTTTGCTTGATTCGTGACCTTAGTCGAAGAAATTGCTTACCTTTTGCGCCACTGTTGAAACTGACATTGTTTCGGCTTTTTGTGTTAAGAGTAGATTGCCCAAACTGTATGATGAAAGCGGGGTTCCTACCGCCCTTTTTTAGACAAACTATTCAAGGTCTTTCTAGGAAGTATATGTACATCCAATTTTTCAAGGACAGAATGTTCAAAATTCTGAACTCCATAATGTGCTGAAAAATCGTCATTTAATTTCAAACGGAAATGCATTTGAAAAAAGAATGAAAAATCAAACAAGGTTCAAGGTTTATCAAGACCTTGAATTTGGTTTTCAAGTTCAAGGACTTCAAGGAACCTCAAAATGCATACAAGCTGTTTCAAAGGTCGGGCGTCTTAATACACCTCAATCAGGCCCTTGCTTTTCAGGCTGTATACTTCCGGTTTTTGGTATTGATAATAACTAACCTGTTCCTCTGATTCGGATACTTCAGGAGAAAGCGCGGTCTGAAGAACTTCGAAGTCTTTGTCCGCCATGTTGGTCCATAATCTGAAAAAAGTCATTACACACGAATAAGGGATATTTTTTTTCTGTCACAGTTCAGGATTGCCACTCATTAGAACCCAAAAAAATTCCCTGCCTTTTCCCTGACCTTAAAACAATTTACACTGACCTTGCATTAGGCGAATTTTCAAATAAGCCAAATCCACTTTTACATTTTGCTCCAGCTTCTTCTGCAGACCATCGATATTCTTCTCTTCATTTTCGATCTTTTTACGTTTTTCACGGGATTTTGAACGCATGGCATTTGAATTCCCTGACTTTTCACTGACTTTGAAAAGAACTAAGATTTTTCTTGACTTTTTGCAAAATTCCCTGACTTTTCCCTGACCTTGAATTTTTTTTGTTTTTCCCTGACTTTTCCCTAGCCGTGTTGACCAAGTTGCGAGACATCAAACTGCCTTCACTGCTGCATTTTGTATATGTTATCTACTTCATGTATTTAATATCACATAGTCCCGTGAACGTTTCCTGACAAGTTAGAAGAGCGCAAAATGAAAAAGAAACCAAACTTGGCGAAGACCTACAAAAGTTAGGCCACGCTCATACAGAATACAATAACATACATTATTATTTACCACTTGAAAATTGCGATCGAGAGCTGGAAACGTTTTTTCCTTTCATCAGTAAATACTGGATAAACGCACTTTAAACTAACGGCACTTACTTAATGAGGAAATTTAAAAGTCGCGTCCCGCACGACAAGTTATAAGCGGCTGTCTCAATGGCTCGTTCACATTCCTCCTCGGCCTCTCCCAGCGCTAAAAGCTGATGGCAGAAAAATGAAAAGCTTAATACACAGCACGAGAATAGAAAATAACGTAAAAAAGAAAACATAGAAAACAACGATCCATTGAAACACCCAAAGCACACAAAGAAATACTCAACAGCCTTAATACTATTTAAAATTGAACTGTAACCAGGATAAGACATATTAAAAGTGTAAAAAAGCGTTCTCTGGTTTAAAAAGTTAAGAAAAATATGAGCTTTCGGCTATTTTACTATAGCCTTTAACGAATGTAAAAAAGAGAAAGCGCGCGCTTTCTCTTTTTTTACATTCGTTAAAGGCTATAGTATAATATAGTATAGTATAAAGGCTATAGTATAAAGGCTATAGTATAATAGCCGAAAGCTCATATTTTTCTTAACTTTTTAAACCAGAGAACGCTTTTTTACACTTTTAATAAGCCTTTATACTCTTGCCCGGAAATATTCAAGATATTAGTACTCATTAGATAGAAGTCTTTATTAAGAAGTTAATCACAACAGACGTGTGGTTTTACAATAAAAAAAAAAACTAAATTAAGCTAAACTAGTAAAATGAAAACCTATCATATGCAAAACAGAGATTTAAGAAATAAATTTAAAAAGACATCTATTTACAAAAGCGCGTTTGAAACGTTCCGTTTTTACTTTAGGGAGTATAAAGTCATGGCCCCTTTCTCTAAGAGCTCTATTACGTTTGGGTGGGAGCAAGTCATATAATACATGGCCAGTGTCACTTGTGATTCTGTTGAAAAGATCACTGTCCCTATTCTTTATAACGTCAGATATCAAAATGATCTTATTTGTATAGCCAAAACGATAGGCTCGCCGAAAAAAAGTGTCAATCCGATCTAAATATTTGCCTTGATAGGCGGAGCCCCACACTTCTAATCATACAGAAATAATGACATTATTAAAGAGTCGAAAAGTTTACTAAGCTGATCTTTAGTGTACCCATAACATTTGCATACCCTAAGAATACATAGTCGGCTTGCAGCTCTAGAAAGTAAACTGTCGACATGAATATCCCAGTTACAAGGATCTTCATGGAAGGTGATTCCCAAAAGTTTCAGCCACTCTTTTCGCTCAATCCCAAGCACTGAAGGAGGAGCAGGCTGAGTAGTTCTACAATGCAATAGCATTTCCCACGTTTTTGACAGATTTAAAGACATCCTATTGTTGGCTGCCCAGCTCTCAAGGTTCTTAACTTCTTACTAGATGCCAAACATTTTTTAAATATAAGTTCTGAAATTTGGAGGACATTAAGAAAAGACAACATTTTCGTGTTTGTTTCAGGCTAAGTCACGTGGGTGGAATGAGAGAAGCATTTAAACAACTGAAAACCATTTTTTTTTGCTTTCCAAACGCATTCCCCTCGTTCTCCGCAAACTGATACCAAGCTATATAATTCTCCAGTGTGCTCGACAAAAAACTGATGTTGAAAGAAGAAACTAGACATTTATCACAAGGGGAGGGGAGGGAGAAAAAATAGGCTTTCCCTTGCTTAAAAGGGGGAGGAGGGTGGGGATGGCAGAAAATCTTCCCGTGATCGGTTATTGCTTACGTACATGCGCACATGTACAATGTTTGTACTTCATTCTCTTCATTTGATTACCTGTCTGTAGGTCCCATCCAGTAATGTATCGAGGTTCGCAAGCGGTGCCGGGGTTTTGTCTTTGAACCTTGTTAGCAATCTTCTTTGGATGGCTCGAAACTGTTGAGCCCTTTGCGCTAACAGCTCGCGGTATTTTGCCTGGTTACAACGTTGCTGTGAAAAAGAAAAATGTTATTACATGCCTGCATTATATGACTATCAATGTCGTGATGGCCATACACCTTTACAGTAATTATGCTTCAGGGTGAAAATTTTGAGTAAAATTGCTACTCGTGCGCAAAAATTTTAACACCAAGCAACAATCTACCAGAAACACTTCAAGGATCGATTTTTTTTAGCAAAACCCCCGGAAATTTCGGTTGGGAAGCGAATCTAACTGTGGACTACCAGCCAGCGGCGTAGCTAGCATATAGGCCTGTAGGCCCGGTACTACAATTTTCTTAGCCTATTGTATTTTTAAAATGTGCAATAGAGAGCATTTCAGGCTGAAGCCTTTCAAGAGGAAATAGAAAGCAATATGCATCATAAATATCGCAACTTATATCGCGATTGATCAAGATTCAACCACATAGAAACTCGGGAGACTTCTTGAGTAGCCAAGTGATTGGTATATGTCGTTAAAGAAAAGTGCGTATATAATAATAAGCAATAAGTGAAAGATGGCCCATTCTCTGTAATAAAATGTCAAAATTTAGGTTTTGCCAAATTGCACTTTTGAAAGCCTTCACTTTATCGGGAGCATTCCCCTTCCCACCCCAGAGGCGACAAGGCCTACAAATCTTCAGAAAGCTGGCTACGCCCCTGCCAGCCTCTCTTATCAAGGAAACAACAACTGGAAACTGAATTGTACGTTGCTAGCCTGTTCCAGGTGGGGGAGAGCGAAAAATAAGCGCGATTGAGGAAAAAACGAGGGGAGAAGAAGGCGAGCGAAGGAAAGATAATAACATTCCTTCGCTCGCCTTATTTCCCCCTAGTTTTTCTCCTTGCTCGCTCGCGTTTTTCGCCCTCCCCCAACTACCGAGAGCCTGGAACAGGCTAGACGTTTGTCCAACGAAGGACGAATTGTGCGCGAAGACAGGCGTCTGTTTAAAGTTAAGTCTGCAAGAAGTATTTAACATTTCACAAATAAAATGAAAGGAAAGAGGAAACCATTTACCTCAAAGTGTGAGTCTATGAGTTCGTAATACTCCTGTAGCGGCAACGGGCCCATAAAAGAAGCACGAAACTGAACGGTCTCCTGCAAAGAATTTCAAATGAAATCATTACAACCAGCTGGAAGAACGAGCGTGTGTTCCTTCGGCAGCTCTTCGTAGAGGTTCTCGAAGACTTTCCGATTGTTACAACCTGCCTAAACTAGGAAACATTGTTCCTTGTCACGTTACCTATAGGTGGCTAAATAACCGGGAAGCAAGGAAAGTGTTTTGCTGCCCGGGTAGCTAAACAAGGAAACAATGTTCCGGGGACAAAGTGTCACGCAAGCGCATAAACGAGTATACATTCCTTCCATGGTGGCTAAACTAGGCAACACATGTTTCGAAAGCAAAATTCATGTCTGGGAAGCAAAAAAATGTTTTTGACCAGAGGTAAAAACATTTTCTCGTTTCCGTGAAGCAAAATTCGTTACCGCAACATGTAACATGTAAACTGGGAAACATTTGCTTCCCCAACAACGTTTCTACAACAATGTTTCCTAGTTTAGCCAGGCCTATACTACTGGGAACGCTGTCACGTTACAGTATATCGTCAGTGGGTACGTCATCTTGCTTAGAAACTCCGACTAGAGCTGCGAGCTCATTCCGACCGAAAAAGCTCAGTTCTTCTTCCCACAGGCAGCCCAAGCTTACAATGTGAACTTATTTGAATATTGCACCACAAGCTAACCACAGGCTTTATCGTGAAATGTGTGTTGTTACTAATTTTACCTTGTTTTTCTTGTAATGCGTCTCTAGCCGCTTGCATAGCTCGTGCAGAATGAGCCACATTCCCTCAAAAACATCACACTGGATTCTGTATCTCTCTGGAGAAGAAAGGAAACAACCATACAATTAAATAAACTGAATGATTCCAGTCACAACAGAGAGAATCTGAGCATGATAAAGGGGTTACAAAACCCTGGCCAAACGGCAACGTAAGTGGACGCAAGTTAAACTTGCGTACAGACTTGCGTTAGGTGGCCAAACGGACTCGCAAGTTTAATCGCAAGTGCACGCAAGTTGTCAAATCAAAGATCTCTTCGAGATATCGACTTTTTTTGCATGAAGTTAGTATGAGTAGAAGGTTTATCCTGGGCATTGTTGTTCGAACATATCATGGAAGAATTCAAACGTCTGTCAGTTCAAGCACTTTTTTTATTTTCGCGGAGGAAATGCTGTATTTGTCAGTCGCGACGGCTGGGCGCTTTGCGACTCATATACTTTGGCTTGGTTAAAAAATGGTAAACTTTGACGCTTGCCTTTAATCGAAATAGTTGTTTCCTTTCGAGTTAGAAAGATTTCTACTGGGCTTAATGCAGGGTTCCCGATAAAGGTTACGCACGACAGAGTTACCTTTTGTCTCGTCACGCAATCTTAACCCCACATTGAGAAGTAAATTTTCGTTTGGATATTACCAAAAGCCGCTTCTCCTCGCGTTATTCTTTACCTTACGCAGGGATCCATATTCGTTTTTTCTCCAAGTCGTCAGCCGGGCAAGTATGCAAGATGACATACTTGCCCTGGCAAAATTTTACTTGCCCGTTCAAAAGTGAAGAATGGCGACCGTACAACAAGTAAATGAAAAGTTGACTTTTTTGTTATTGTCACATGTATGTAACACTGTGTATACATGAAATCTACAAGACAACGAATCTGTTATAATAAAGTTTGATTCACAAGTATTTGTTAATGAGACTCTTTACTTGTCTACCTTGGCTGCCGGCTTAAGCTTACAAATTTCACAAAACATCGCGCCCCCAAGCGGCTTGTGATGTTGGCGGAAGCGTATGATGCAGGCACAAATGAAAGCCAGGGCCTGTTCGACTGCCACCACAGAAGAAAAGAACGCTTTTGCTCTTCTTATTCATATTTGGTTTGTTTTTCTGAAGTGATAACATTACTTTTTTTCTTTGCTGGCTGTGCCACACCAAGATAACGGCAAATTTTGATCAAAACATCAGCTGATGCGATCGCCTCGTGTTTTCGCGGATGCAGCTGCAGTACAAAATATCAGCGGTTGACAGCTTGAAAATTGAGCCTGCAATGATTTCATTGATGGAAAATACCGCATCAGCCAAGATGGCGGCCAAAATTATGATTTTATCACGACAGAAAGTTGCAAATTATTCTCTGTTTTCGAAAAGTTATGAATGGATGACAAGTGGTCAGAACGCAAGTAACTCATAAGAAAACTTAATAATTTTTTTTTTTTTTCATTAAGTCAAACTTAAGTCGTCCAGCGGACGAGTTTATGTAATCTTTTGGTCGTCCATACGATTTTTTAGTCGTCTCGGACGACCGGACGACTGGGTATATGGATCCCTGCTTACGGCTACACATGCCATTTCTAACGACTACATTTCCAGTAAAACAGTTGCTGTTTTTTTTTCTAATGGCGATGCATTAACTTCTGAACAGAAGCAAAAACGTTTAGTGTTTATTTACTGCTTCCACCGGAAGTAATTTCACAACAGGCTACAAAAAAACTTGTAAATATCACTTCACACCTGCATTGAATGTTAAAATTCTAAATTGTGCAACTCAGCAGAAATAATCAATTGTCACGAAATGAGTTCCTTTTGGTTAACTATTAGCAACGTTTTAGTGTGTGAAACACTTGTACCAGTACAAATATTAAAACTTGACACCACTAAGATAATTACGCACCGAAGCTGGTGTTAAGGATCTACTCAAAAACAAACAAATAGTGTCAACCGTAGCCGGTAGAAAATCGAACGAAAAATATAAACAAAACAATAACTAAGTCCGCCACTGCGTGAGATGGTTCTTGTGTGTTCCTAGCCTGCCGCGAAGGCGGCCTTGCGAGTGACCTTTAAATCTCGCCACAGATCTCGAAGATCACGATCTAACAAAGAATAGAAAAATTAATAGTCATAAACGGTAAAGAAATCGTGCGGTACGGAGACCAAACTCAAACTTGAGAACACGGGAAGTTGACGGAAACGTGCCCCAAAACTACTGTCAAGATGCCAGCGAGACAATAAATCTGCGGCGCGATTCTCTTCGCCCGATAAATGAACCGCGCGTAGTTCAAAGTCATGGGAGGCTGCAAAAGAGCGGCTAGCGACTGATCCTGAAGTGAGTGCAGGAACCACCGCAGCGTTATCGCAGAATACTTGAATGCGGCAACCGGCCCACAGATGGCCCCACAAACGCAGAGCAACTAGGATAGCGAGCGCTTCTAAAAGATGAATCTCTAAAAATCGGGCAAGGACCACTGAAGGAAACTGTACGTGAAAATATTGAGACTGCGACAATCCACCACATCCCGATAAGCACGCGTCAGTGGAGAACACGGTGTCAGGAGCAGTCCAGACAAGTGAGGAAATAATAGAAACTCCATTGTGAGTCCGCATGAACCGAAGCCACCACGCAATACGAAACTCAGTAGTAAGACGCGTGTACTATATCTATATCACGTGCTAAACATGCAATGGGATCATATAGCTATTACGCAATGTTGATGAGTGACAAAAGACATTACGATCTGAGAACTGAACGATAAGTGGAATTAATAATGGCGTCCTCCAAAATAAACAAATAATTGTTATATAACGTTTATACATGTGACAAGTCACGTTTTTCACGAGATCGCAAGTGTTGACGCAATACTAATGAGAGACCCTTTCATCACCCACAGCGGAAAGAAATCCCTTAAGAAATTAAAACAGTCCCTTGAGAGTTAACAAGAATGCGATTCCTTCCGGTTCAACATTTAGCCCCACATAACTGCTATTCTCCTTCATTTTGCTTGTAAACAAGCAAAAAACGTCGAAAAAAGCCATTTCAATGCTACTGTGCGCGCTGCAATTCAGTACTTGAAGTAAACAGCAAGACTTGCGGTGACTCGCGTTAAGTGGCTAAACGGCGATGACTTGCGTGCAAATTTGATCTCGACCAAAGTGAACGCAAGTCAACACAAGTGCACGCAAGTCCTTCTATATGCGTCTCCGTTTCGCCAGGCCCTCAGAGATGGAGAAATATGAAGCATTTTGACGCAGTTTACATACGTGACGTTTTTGAAGCGAGGATAGTAACAACTGGTCCACCAAAGTACTGTATACCAACTGCTGCCATTGGAATTACAGCATCATTTACCATATCTACAAAAAAGAAATTATAAATTAGATGAACTCGAACTTGCTACAGGAAGTGATTTCTTTAGGGAATGCCACGACGTTGCAAAAAGGTTTGCGCAAAGTTTTAAAGGCACCCCTAAACGACTCCTAATACGCACGCCCTTGTTTTCAAGTTTGTCCATATTTTAATCCATTTCCATTCTCGGCATCGTTAGTCATCCTTACTTCCTAATGGGTTACTGTCATTTGTCGCGTACTGTTTTACAAAAATCGAACCACTATTTGTAGTAAATAATAAAGATGGTAAATTTTAAGCTCGGTAATAAAGAATAAAGATGAGATGTTCAACATGACACGAGCATGGGACAATGCTCGTGTCAATGCTCGTGTCATGTTGAACATCTCATCTTTATTATTTATTACCGAGCTTAAAATTTACCATCTTTATTATTTACTACAAACTTGATGATTTCGACATTGCTGATCCTAGCAGTATGCAGGACGCGTGTCACATATCAACCTAGTAAATGGCCCAGCTCACAACGAGTCTCTCGTAGCTCAGTTGGTTAGAGCGCCCAATCGAACCACTATTGTTGGGTTTCCTACATGCAAGCCTCGCGTTTTCAAGTTTGTCCATATTGTAATCCATTTCCATCACGCCATCAATAGTGAGCCTCACTTTCTAACGAATTCCTGTCATCTGTCGAGTACTGTTTTGAGAATTCAAACCGTTATCGGTGCGTTTCCGATGATCTAGTAATGGTTTCTGAACCTCTCAAGTCACGCTTAATGTGTCACGTATACAATGAAAATTAGACGACACAGAACAGACCACTTACCAGGAAATATTTCAGCGAGGTTTACAGGGGGCTTGTTGGTATCTACTGTTAGCTGCAAGGGAAATCAAAACAAGATTTCTTCCAGGTATAGCTATATAATAATATGCAGTTTCTTTCTTTTACTACAAGGAAGCTATTCATAAAGTTAGAAAAAAATTTCCTGACTTTTTATTGACAAAATGAAGCAAATTTTCTGAAGGCCTTCAGTTTTTTCCCTTTACTGTCCATGTCGTTATGTTACACACCGATCAGTTGCAGCCAAGCATTAAATTACATTTGGCAGTAGCTGATGTATGTGTAAAAACGCATATTTCTTGAGGAGTATTAGTCTCCTTTCCAGCCATTGTCTGGGCTCGTCACGCAACGCTCCCCCCCCCCACACACACACACACACTTGTCACGCAACGCTTCTACCCACTCGTCACACAACGCTCTTTAGTGGGGAGAAGCTTTGCGTGACAACCAAAACAATGGCTGCAAAGGTAACTAGAGGAGTATGGACTAAAGTCAATCAATCAGTTTGCATAACTTAGTTCCTTGCAGTAAGAGGGAACATTGTTAAGTCAACAAAAAACAACAACAACAAACAAACAAAACAAAAGTTAAAAGCCTAGTGGCCCATCAGGCTGGAGCTTATCCTGGATGGGATGCTAGTCCATTGTAGGGTTACCCTTAGCATTAAAATTAATTTGCCGACAACCATTTATACACCTACAGGTAACCTTCTGCACTTTGATCGTTTCCTACCACGTATTCCTAAAGTAATTTATACAGCACTTTCTAAACTGCGTTCGGGCATCCCCTCATTTCCCTGGCTTATCTCATATACCCTCATTATTATTGACAATCCTGGGCATGATTTTCTTGTAGATTATCTTGCTTAGTTCTTACCTTATGATTAGCGTTTTTCATTGGTTGACAGCCCTTGCAGACCACAGCTAAAGGAAAGTGAATGTCTGTTTGGGCAACTCGTGGAGCCTCTGTGGACAAGGTAAGCCGAGACAAAAATTTACTTTTTAGCAGTTAACAATGCATTGCCACTGATCGATCAAGATTACACTTCACATATCAAAATTATCAAAAGGCATCAATAAGGCGCTCAAAAAGCTTTGGAAATGGTTGGTTGAACACTCTGCTTCCCTCACTGGACATTCAAAACTGCTCAAGGCAATAATTGTCTGATACATTTTACATACAATGTAAATCACTCTTTCTCAGTAGAAAAAATGTCATCCTTTACAGAAATAGTGAAGAAATAAGTTTTCAAAACACACAAGTAGGTTTACTCAGCGCCTTATCACAGGAAAGATTTCACAAAAAAACACCACTTGTTTTCTGAATGGTAATTTTGCCAAATCCCACTGCATAACAAAACCATAAATGGAAAAGCGGAACTCTTACCATTAACGTTTTTTGGATAAAATCCAGAATGGGAATAGAGTAAAACACACTTACTTTTTAAAAAAACGGTAATGGAATTTTAGGATTTTTTTTTTCCTGTGAAATTAGAGGCGAGCTGTTTGAGTTAAAGGTCGTGTCAGGCTGGGAACAGTAAATTCATCTCTGGAGAGTTAATGGAGAGGCAAACTGGCAACTGAAAAGAGACAAGCATTTCTTCAGGTTTAACTCACCAGAGTTTGTAACGTAAGTGGCTGTGACTTGAGCTTTTAACGAACAAGGCACGGATCCACCACGAGAGTAAAACGAAACCTCAGCAGATACAGGTTCGCTTCTGTCGCCTGAGAAGAACACAATTGACACAAAACAGTTTGTTAGTGAAATGGTTAGAAGATTGCGTTACACTTATCATACCAGCAATAGATATGGCATAAAGTCAAGTTAAAGGTACTATGTCACAACCTGTGAATCTTGATAAGTTTACCATAAAGTGTTTACTTACCGATAATAGGGAAAACTATTGACGACCTGTTGCACATGATGGGGGGACTGGAAATGACACTAAGGACAACATTCTCTATCGGGCTTGGCGCTTGCGACTTGAGACTGACCTGAGATGAAAAAAAAATTATGACATACACGTATTAAAACAAACAAATATACACGTAGCTCAAATGAATAACATGTAATGGATATAAAGAACGGTTTTGTAGTCAAATAATGAGACAGACAGACAGACCGACCGACAGTTGGGTAGGTACAGTACAGTGGAACCCTGCTTTACGGACACCCGCTTAATACGGACACCCCGGTATTACGGACAGTTTCGTTGGTCCCGACGAAAACCTCATACATTTTCTCTTAAATAAACCTGCTTAATACGGACACTCGGTAATACGGACAACGGACACTTTTTCGTGTCCCGAGTAACAAAGTATCATACATTGTCAACCCCGCTTTACGGACACTGTCAATTTTTTTAATGTCGCAATTATTTGCTAACTTCACCCTGGTCAAATAGTTACAGAATTCGACGAGTAGAACGATTTTATTACAAAGAGTAGCTTAATAGCGTGACTTGCAACGGTTTTGTCGAATCTTCAGTCCGCCTGGTTGTGTCGCAAGCTAAAAGCTTCCGCGCAAAGTAAAGTTACCGACTTTTTCAAGTGAGTTTGTAGAGTTTAAGAACGGTTACAATCAGAGTTTTAGTTGCAATGGAAACTTTAAAACGTCATGTTGCTGTTGAAATGCGTTTTATTTCTTGTATATAGTAAAGTTGCGACATTTTCAATTAATTCCACTGTTGATTTTATTAAAGTTTAATTCGAGTGTCTGACTAGATCGTAAGGTTTTCGTAAAAAAACTTTTCATTTTAGTTAGAGAGTTCACAGTTTGCATTTGTTACAGTTACAGTATAATCAAACAACGTTTTGTTACCGTAAAAACGTTTGCCTTCGTCTTTGTGTCGATAAAACATGTATCCGTGACTTTTTTCTGAGACCACGCTTAATACGGACACCCCGTTAATACGGACAATTTGGCCTGTCCCCTTGGTGTCCGTATTAACGGGGTTCCACTGTAATTGTCGTACATGTACATGTAACTGTAGGAAGAGTAAATATCCAGGGCATTTTTTTCAGAACTAAACAAACAACATTCTCAGAAACGTTATAACTAATAAGTAGAATTACTGTCTCAAGTTTTAAGGGTTTAAGGAAATGATGCTGCCTTACCGTGACTGTGATTGATGGAAATGACTCTTCATCACCATCATCAATAGCACTTTGCTGTGGACACAATAATACTATCAGTAAGTTTATTGCAAATTGAACCATTTTTCAAGTCAACTGCTACATAAAAATAGCACTGAGCAACTGCAAGCTCTTCTAAGTGACAAGACACACTGTAAATTAGAATTCTGCCAATATGCCGAGCAACTGCAAGTCCTTCTAACTAACAAGACAATGTAAAGAAGAATTCAGCCAATATGCCGAGCAACTGCATGTCCTTCTAACTAACAAGACAATGTAAATTAGAATTCTGCCAGTACAGACACAGGTGGGGAAACCCAAGTGTTCATTGTTATATGTATTATTTGCCGTGCCTGTATTATACACATGTACAGGGCTGCAAATATTTTTTTTCCTTGAAAGGACATGCTTTTGACTAAGTCACCATTTTGATCGGACAAAACAAAAGTGAGGTCAAACATCATATTATAGTACTGCTCGATATGTGAAGCTGCTGATCGAATGCTTTGTCAACGCATAACATTGGTGTTAGCACTGGAAAGTAAAAAATAATAATAAAAAAAGTTGTCTGGACATTCTGTCCGACCACAGTTGGAATTATTACAGTATTAGGTATACCGTATTTACTCGAATAAGCGCCGCCCTCGAATAAGCGCCGCATTTGGGACAAAAAAGTTAATAAGCGCCGCCCCCGAATAAGCGCCGCAGTCCCGATGCGGCGCTTATTCGAAAAATTCCGTTTTACTAAAAACTGCACTTCAAAGCAACTCTAAAACAAACTTGGACATTTCTTTTCATCAAGAGCGATGCTTTGCAGTTCACAGTAATCGTTTTACTGCTCGCCCATTAGTTTTCTATCCAACATTGTTACAATACGTAGCTCTGTAAATGTTGTGAAGGCCACGAACCTTGCCAGGACAGCCAGCGCTACTTCTCTCTTCAGCAAGAGGCGAATACTGACAATCAGAAGACGCTATTTCCGATAACTGCAAAATATTTGATTCTTTGTGGCGTCATAAGCGCCGCCCTCGAATAAGCGCCGCACTTGTGGCGCGGAAAATTTAATACGCGCCGCGGCGCTTATTCGAGTAAATACGGTAGGCAGAGATTTTATTTTTGTGAATTTTTGTCTAAGGAGAACTTGTCAACTGAAACTTACAGATACTGCATCTAAGCCTGTTGGCATGTGTACAGAAATGAGAAGGTCTTCTTTTTGTTGTGTTCTGGGTAGAATTTCTGCAACAATTACAAAGATTCACAAAGTCAAAATAAATGTAACTTTAAGGTTAATCAACCTGAAAAACATGCATGTTTATTCTGGTAAAAAAACAAAACAAATTAAAATAAAACAAAAACATACATGTATCTTTTAATAAGAATAAATTATGTATTGAATTACCAGGTACAATTTTACCCACCTGAGCTAATCGTAGACTCCTTGATTTCTTTTTGTAGCTCTTTCATTTCAACATCAGCTTCCTGGAACCCAAGACAAAAAAAGAAGAGTTGAATAAAGATAAGTGTCATCCAATGGACAAATACACTACAATGCTTAAGGACGGTGCCTCCTATTGTTACTGCGCACTTGTTCTGCGCATCACGCAATGCATCGATCACACCGGGCGCGCACGCTTTTGATTAATTTGCTCGCTCAAAATGACGAATTCAAGTACGCGACCAAGCGCGCGACTAAAAAGCAAGAAAGATTTCTCTGCGACGAAATCCAGTTTATGGACATATACTAAGCCAGGAGCAGCGGAAACAGCAGAAGAGCAACATATCAGTAACCATTGACCTCTAACACTGAAAATGGCTCACATTAACAGATAAAAACAAATCGCTAAGCGCTAAAACGTAAACTGCTAACTACATATGGCGTAGTGCACACGCGAGATGCAAATTTTTAACTCACTAGGGAGGGGATAGGAAAAATGTAACAGACCCCAAAAGCGATTTCACAGAGCTTGAAAACAACTCGTATAACTTTTAAAAACGCGTGGTGACCCCTATTTTTTATTTCATAAAATGGAAGTGGCAAGCCTAAAGAGCACATGTTTTATTTTTCATTGAGTGAAAAAAAGTTTAGGCCGTGCAAGTGAGAGCTGTTAGAGTAAAAAATAACTCAAACGCAATTATTTTGTTAATAAAAACGTGGATCATGCAGTTCCGAAGACATTATTTGTTAGTTATTTTAGAGATTTTTATATTTTATGTTGATTTTGTTCATGTACAAACAATTTCACGTGGAATTTGCAAGGAAATGTTATTTAGTTTTACTTTTTTTTAAATGCCACGTCAGCACTTTTTTCCAGTTTTCAAACCAATTTATCTCGAAAATTTGCGTGGCTACCCCCAATTTTCTTTTTGGATTTTAATAGCCCGTGGTAACATCTACATATCTTGCATAGTCATCGGCCGGACAAAAATACCTTGTTATCAGTAGGCACCGTCCTTAAGCCGTCTAACTTTAGGTACACTACAGTGCAGTTAGTAAAGATCAGGCAAATAAAAAAGAAAATAGCTGAGATACACAATGTATAAGAGGCACTATAGTTTTATGTCTACCAATTGTTTCCCCTATTATATTTCTTCCTAAGCTTTCATCTCTTTTCATATTAAAAACTCTGCTAATAAAAGTATAATGCCCCGTTAATGACAATGCAATATCCTGCAGGTTTTAGCGAAGAAATTGTTGGGGGGGGGGGGGTGATAAGGCAATGGTACATGGTAATGGTACTGTACGCCTTGATAACTTCCCAACACCACCCATCTTCTCCCTCCCCCACCCCCCCAGAAAAAAGCGCATTGAAACCTACTCCTGCAATGCATTGAACTGGGTTCCTAACCTTTTTCACAAACAATTTTCCAGGAACTTTTTTGGAAGCGCGGTTATAACTTCTAAGAAGTTCTTGTTATGTTAGTTCTGACATTTCACTTGTTACTCGAGTTAAACAGATTTCCAGGACTGGAAAATCCTGGAAAGTAAAATTCCAGGTTTTCCAGGACCCGTCTAAACCATGTACACTATATCACTTATTTCTCAGGCAGAAGAAACCAACCAATTGCACTGACCTCATAATTAATATCTCTAGCTTCAGGAGCTGGTGTCACCATCATGGAAGGATCAGTTCCCAGATAAGCACAGTGTAGGTAGCCTGTGTCATCTAGTGTCACTATCACACCTTGTAATTCTCTAGATTACAAATCAACAGAAAACAACTTATAACCTTTGTCAAAAAAATCTTATATCTTAAAGCTAGTTAATCATCAATGTCTGGTCAGAATGGGGTCACCTTTGTTGGTCTATAACGTAGTGAATTTTCACTGAAAATATTTTCAAAATTTTTTGTGACTTTCAGAGTGAAAACATTGGAAAGAGGATCAAATTGTTTAAAGTAGAGAGCAAATTTCCACTGACTTAATCCAATTACTACATATCAGTAAACTAATGGAACTCGGTTGGTCTGAGCCACGTGTATTTTGAGATGTGACGGAGTTCCAAATACCCAAGTTCATGTGACAGACAACTAATATTTGCATCAATTATCACACGAGAAAGGTGCTTTGATATTTCACATGTTTTCAACAGAGCTGGGAAACAATATCTGAACTTGAGCACAAAATGAAACAATTATGTTAAACGTACATGTATGATGAAACTGCAGTGTCATTATTTAAATACCAATAATTATTAACTTACTGGAATGAAGCTACTCTGACTGCAACAGGGATGTGTGGAAGTTGTGCTGCCCAGGCTAGTGCTACATCTTGATATACCATCAAAGTTTTATTAAACGTTGCTATCAGGGCATTGACAGACCCCTCAACCACTGAAATCAATATTGTACAAATTACAGTGCAGTTGTACAGTTAGCTACAGTCAGCTTCCGTTGCAAATAAATACATGTAAAGTCTATATAATAATACAACACATGATCAGAAATACAGTAAAATACCGGTTATGAGTCCTGGGCTTATAGAAGTTTGTAAGGGGTTTTGGGTGGGCTTATAACCGGGAAAGTTTTTATCCAGGAGGTTTATAAGAGGCACTAAAGACTGTTTTAAAAAGGGCTACAAGAAATGACTTACAGTGCGTTGTAAAAGTACTGATAATTGATATAACTTATATAATTTCGGAAAAAGCCAATGTCTTGATCTGCACTTCCCTTCTCCTTATTTTTAATAATTAATACATGACTTGTACAAGTCAATGTACAATGTAGTTATTGATTTAGCACTTCTTTAAACAGAGCTTTCCAAGAAATGTACAATGATATAATATTATTTTACTGTGAAAGATTTTTTAACACATATACCGGTAATTTTTAATGTCTAGTTTTAGATCAAGCTTATAATAATTATATTTATTTAATATTCTTACCTGAAGCATATGGAATAAAACAACTGGGATTGTATTCAAATTTTTTCATGAATCTCACAGATCCATTATCATTGAGACAAAACAGTGACCGTTCACCTGCAAAGCAAAACAATCTGATTTTCAAATGGAATACATCAATTTCATACTATTAAATCTCTGGACATTTCTCACAGAACTAACTGGGAGAGGTTCTAGGCAAAGGCCAGGACACAAACCAATTAAACTTGTAATCCAATGACTACTGGGATTTTTACCCCCCCCCCCCAACCCCCCCCCCCAAAAAAAAAAATGGAGTTTGAAAATGTGATGACACTTTCTTGATTGTCGATCAAAACCAAAACTAAGGAGTAAACAGAGAAATGAAATTGTAAAAATCTTTGCTTCATGTAATTTAGAGCAGATTTCCAAACCACTGTTGCAATTATTGTTTCCTTTGTTTTAACTTGATGTATTATTAATGAGTTTGAAAACAAATAGGCCATTTCCAAATAACCCTTTGCCTCTGTTTCAAGAGGAGTCTATGTGCGAAACCATTCAAATTAAAATTTGAGCGAACAAGACAAGTCCCAAGGACTTTCCCCTCAAATTTGTGCCAACCTAAGGAACACCATAGATGTTATTGTAGTTGAGCCTGCGATATATTCCTTTTTTATTTTAAGAAGGTATGTGATCGAGGCGAAAGGGTCAACACAATGCACAATGCAATGCCTCATTTGTGTGCCAAACCACCCAGAACCGCAATAACAGCTATTAGCCTATTGGTGTATCAGGGTTGCACTGTGTGGGAAATAGTTTATTGTACATTTTACATGTAAGTTAACATTTTACAAAATACTCTCACCTAAAACAAATATTGAAACTGGTGCATTTGTACTACTGAAAACAACTATATCTATTGCATGTTCTCCAACATTTGAAGTCCAGTCCATCTGCAAAAAATAACAGTCTTAAATTAGAATATCTGATCAAAGTTATTTTGATATGCATTAAGGCAAAACGCTTTGCAGAAAACAATGAATTTGATTACATAATAATTATTATAAACAATTCGTTTATTTTTTAAACTGGAATTAACTCTGAGGAAATTTGTAGTGCTCATAGTTGCCCATGATTTCCATCTGAGCATTACTTAAAGAATGTAACTCTGAGGAAATTTGTATGCTGAAAGCAACAATTTGAAATTTGAATCCCGCTTAGATCAAAAAGAGTTTCATCACCTTGTGTGGTCTCCCATTTTGTTTCTTAGGGCTATTGCTCTGGGCTCAGTTGTTCAAAGGGTGTCGCTGAATAACACTATCCACCGCATGAATTGCTATCTAGTGGTAAGTGTTTACTTAACAAAACATACTGCACTATCCTCTGGACAGTGATTTATCCAGTGGATAGCATTGTCCATCTTTTAAACAACTGGATCCAGAAGAAAATCACAGGCTACTTTCAGTTAAATGATTTTTTCTCTCCTGAATTTCTACCATACACTGTATATCAACCCTGCAACCTATAAATGAGAATAATAATTACATTGCATGTGATGTTACCAGTTAAAAAAACATTAACAGTGTATTACCGTTAATTTCTTTCCTGATACTTTTTTATTTCCAATGTCTTCTTTAGTATTAGCATCAGTAGCAACAGCTAGAGTTTGGTATCTGCAAGTACATGAAAGAAAACCCTTGAGATGCAACCAAATAACAGCCTCTTTAATCAACAGCAGTGGTTAATATATTTTTACTCTAGACCTCTTTTTTGCTTGATGATTAAATGACAGAAGATAGGGAAAGAAAGAAAGAAAGAAAGAAAGAAAGAAAGAAAGAAAGAAAGAAAGAAAGAAAGAAAGAAAGAAAGAAAGAAAGAAAGAAAGAAAGAAAGAAAGAAAGACAGACCTGTTCAAATACATGTTACAAGGAAAGTTACTTTAAGGGGCTATGTCATGTAATTTTAGGCAATTTCGGCACTGACCAATTGGTCATAGAATTAACTGAAATATCAAAATAACGGCTTTAAACTGTAGAAGAACTCAAAAGAAACACAGAAAGGCCAAAAAAGGGGCATGGACGGGCAAAATTCAAGAAGATTGATAAAAACGGATTGCATTCAGGTAAACTTGAAAAACGTCGGCCCGACTTTTTTCAACTTTAACTCAGTTTGTATGAAAGTGTCATTTACAATGCTTGAAAATCATCCTTGTTTGTTATGTGGCTGTCAAACAGTTTGTACTGCATGTTTTGACAGTTAAATGCATTTTGTAATTTGCATAATTATATTTTAATCTCACTTGTAGGATTCCACCAGTCTTGATGAGCTGCATGTCACAAATGAATCTGTCTTTGCTACATAACTCAGTGGACCAGGTAAAAGAAAACCAGGGAGAAATCTTCCAAAGGCAAAACTCTCTTGTTCAAAGAATGACAACATGCCATCCATAGACTGAATGCACATGAAATCCTTACCTAAAAAAAATCATTATAAAGAACTGTGATACACAAACTAAATAACAATAAAAAAACTAGTTATACAACGCTTTCAAGTGGTATACTATGGCATATCCCATGAGCCACTTGTATCTTCTCGGTAAACACACAAGCCTTGTTGGATATGAGATCGTTCTAGCCAACTCAGCGCTATGCGCCATGTTGACCATCTACATGTACCATCTCATATCCAATGCCCGCTCATGTCCAGAATAATTGTTAAATATACAATGGCATTACTGTATATGATTGGATTTATTTTCTTTGGCATGGTATAAATGATTGTAACTAGATAGGTACCTACATGTGATTCCATTTACTGCCAAGGACACTCATTTTATTTTGCAAGCTGAATGAAGAGCACTAATATTGCCCTTATAACCATGTGCAGTGCACTTACTGTGTCTGATAATTGACTGAGCATGGATGATAAAGAGGATATCACATGGCTGTGCAGGGATACGAAATTTCTCTTTGAGTGTTGAAAAATGTTTCACGCGTAGGTGCAGCAAAGGAGTGAAATATTATCATCCACGCAGAAACTGAAATAACCTACATTTGTATAAGTACCAAACTCAATTAAGCCAATAGGTTTGGAAACAGACTACAATTGGCTAAATAATAATTTGCAATTGTGAGAGAAACCTACTTTTGACACCACCAAAAGGGCCATACGTCATATTGTAAGCTGTTCTTTCCAAAATATGTTCATACACCAGATTAAGGGTGTAGTGATTTCCATGTTCTACAGCTCCTGAAATAACTAAAGAGACAACATACATGTACCTGAGTAAACAACAGTTCAACATAAATAAATAAATAATAATAATAATAATAATAATAATAATAATATTAATAATAAATTGCACTGGGACTTGATAGGATTTTGATTTGTTAGTTACTTGACAAGCAAAGGTTTAGATAATTATACATAGGCAAGTAAAAATAAATGATTAAGACAAACGACTTTTCGGAGTTGTCATGACGCCATTATCAAGTTAAAAAAAATGAAAAGAATAAACTGTTAGAATCAATCAAAGCCAAACTATTTGCGTGACATTGCATATTTTATTATGTTAATTAAGCGAACTTTTTCTGACAGGTTATTCTTTTCATTTTTTGTGAACTTGATAAAAGGGTCATGACAACTCCGAAACGTCATTCGTTTTTATCGTTTATTTTTACTTAGTTACTATACATGTATGTATTAGACTTTAATTCCAAACAGCAATACATACACAGCTCAGACATAATAATTTATTGAGCACCCTCTTGCAAGATGAGCAGTGAGTCTCAGTAGATGCAATTCTTGTATCAAGAAATGAGACACTCATCTTGCGAGAATCACAAGAGTTTGTCCTTGGACACGTGGACAAGAATTGTCTAGTCCATGGAGAACCTGAGCTCGCAGGCTAATTTATTGTCAAGCAATGGTCATGTTGCAGTTTTTGTTCTGAGAACTGTTTGAAAATTATAAAGACATTTTTTATGTAAAGTATACTAACAGTTTAATGACTCACAGCTGTAGATGTACATGTAGAAACAGAGGTTTCATTCTTTAAGTTCATTACAAGTAGATTACTTTACCTGAAACACTATACACAGCTAGTTTTCTTGGATGAAGAACTGCCAAATGGAGTTGATCAACTCCTCTGAAATAAAAAAAAAATTATAATAAAGATGTATCATTTTATTATTTCAAATCAAATAGATTAAGTCTGCATTCAAGCCTAGTGGCTCATCAGGCCAGAGCTTATACTGGTTTCAGTAGCATGACGTGACAAGGAGTATTTCTACTCCCCCTGGATGGGATGCTAGTCGATCGCAGGGTTACCCCCAGCATTGAATTCACTGGTAACCATTAATACACCTGGGTGAAGAGAGGCACTGTGAAAGTAAAGTGTCTTGCCCAAGAACCACACAATGTCCCGGATAGGGCTTGAACCAGACTGCTCGATCAATCTGGAGTCCAGCGCACTAACCATTAGGACAATGTGCCTTGCCAAATCAAGTGTTTTATACAAATCCTGAATTTGGTATTCTTTACCAATAACAATCCTCAAGACTCAAAAGAACATTTTGCATGGACACAGTGCTACTTACGACACAAATCTTCCTGCTTCCACTTGTAATATTGGTTGCTGTAACTGAACCTCCAGCATAAGGTCATCCGGTTTGAAATGAGGTGGTTTGGGACAATAAATTCGAAGGATTCCATGATAACTACCTACTACAATTTTATCTGAAAAACAAAACAAAAAGGTATATAGTTAAAAAAGAAAAGGGGAACCTCTTATACAAACACCAGATTGGCAGAGCTGTGTGTTATAGTTTAAAATTAATTTTCAGTCCATGGGACAATGGTTGCAGGTTTTGGGACAAAAACTGCCAGAAAGACAAAATGAACTGAGAGGACTAAAAGACAAAATATTAGGGGCCTTCAAATCAGAGTACTAGTACAACTTTTTAAACTTAGTTCTTATGTTTTAGATCTGATCACTTTTCACATTAATTTCTTTTCATGGTCTTCTTTTCAACTGGTCAGCAACAGGGAGGAGTGAAGATTCTAGGAACTTGACTGGATGAAATTCAAAAGTCATACTTGAACACGATCTCATACTTGACTCAACTTGATCTCATACTCAACTCAACTTGACTGGATTGATATTCAAAAGTCATACTCGAACACGATCTCATACTCGTCACTCAATCTGAAGGTCCTTATTTACCTCTTTCACACAGAAACTAGAGTAGATCAGGGTAGATCAGAGCTAGGTGTCTGAATTGTAGCTTAAAATGAATTTCCAATTGAAACTATTTTAAACTAGTATGATATATACCCGGGGGAGGAGGGGGGGGGGGTACTCCCATAAATTTTGGATAGGGGTGTGCCGCCAAGGTTCTTAAACCCTGACGCTATTTAAGGATAAAGAAAGCGAAAATTGATACCCCTTTTAAGGCCCAAAACCGAAAAAATGACACCCTATTCAAGGGGAGGAGAAGCGTTCCGTGACGACCCAAATAACGGCTAACCGCGCACGGCAAGACACAAATCTTTATAAAATTGCTTTACTAATACCTGAACAGAAAATTCAGTTTTAAGAAACCTTTTTTTTTGTTTAGCTGGGCGTTTATTTTAGCTAATAGAATTTAGGTACCCTATCTAAGGATCACACCGGGAACACATTGCCAAAAGGAGCAAAAATGATACCCTATTTAAGGACCGAGAACCTCAAAAACCATATCCTATCGGGCGGCACATACCTATATAGGCCACATATGGGAGTACCCCCCCCAGGGGATATATAGTTTTTTTGTTCCAGATGAATTACAATAATCAAACTAGTTTACAATTATTTTGACCTGATTTTTATTTTTTACTACAACATGTATCATAGAGGTGCGTTGTAGTTTAAAATTAATTTAAGGTCAAAATGATTTCAATGGGTAATAAGAACACTCAGGAAGTGGGGAAAATGCTTTCTTCCCTTGCACTTTTATAACCAAAAAACACAGTGGGAGCCATTTCATCTGCTAAATAACGCAAACATCTCATTTCGCAGAAAACTTTTTTTTTTTTAATATACAAGTGTATTTATTATAGCAGGGTTGTTCTGTATTCACATTAAAACAAAAAATCATCAAAGATTTCCATATCATGGCACCAATTAAATTAAGCTTACTGTATTAAATGAATATCTTTCTTTTTATCAGGGATTAAGTCAGGAAAATTAACATACATACACGGTATACATGTACTGATGTACAGTTATAAAATATATCGTGAAAGTTTAGTTCATATATCCCTAAAACTGCGGTTTCTTACCAATTAACGTTTATTACTTTTAAATCCAATCTATGACGATATCAACATAAACACAGCTTTATTGTCGTTAGCAACGAGCCTAACTGAACTTAGCTCGTGTTTATAAGTGAGCTGACAAAATACACCTCAATTTTCACGCCAGTGCAACAAATTGTGTCAAGAAAAACTCCGATTTGGTTAGGATTTCTAAACAAGCACATGATAAATCTTAGCATGACTCTTCTGTAGCCTAAAAGATGACAATAAGACTTCTTCTTCGTGTGATTCGCCTGACATGGGCTTCCACTTTGAAAGCCCATGTCGTGACACGAATACCTAGAAATGTGCCACAGTCCTGCAGATTAAAACAGAAATAAAACTAGTCGATTCCTTACCAATCTGTAAGCCATTATTGTCGATATTTGCCACACACAAGCATCCTAAATCGAATTCCTCGTCGCTGCCAGCGTAAGTTGCCCACCAATCTCTCGCTTTGAACAGCGACATCTTGGAGAGGAAGGATTTGTTGTACCGCGGTTACTCAAACAAAGTCACGTGACTAGTACTGAAGCCGATTGTTTTCTTACCGATTCGAATCCGAAGATTTTCCGATTTCGCGCCGAAGGTACTTTTTCCGACGGGGTAAGGAAGTAAACTATTTTTCCTTCGCGAAAGTGGTTTTGGGACAAAAACTGCCAGTTTCATCTACGGACTAAGCCTTTTTTGAGTTACTGAGCGCTTAGATCTCTATAAACTGGGCGCTTTCCATTAGTCAGAACTGGCCAACTGGCTGGTCAGACCGGTATATTCGATAACAGAATTCCGTTGTTAGTTAGATTTGTTCTGCCAAATATTATACACTGTTGTGGTGGATTTTTGGTAAAAACTCGTGGGAAAGGCCAATTTCTTATTCAAAACCGCTGGACCGGCCGGCCAATTCTGACAAATGGAAAGCACCCTATTTTTTTTTTTTTTTTTTTTTGTCATAAGGCTATTGAGTTGGGGAGAGGTTGATAACCTGCGATCAGGCGTTCTTTTTTTATCCCGCCGAGAGAAAAAGAACGCTTGATGATCCTTGATTGCAAGTTATTGATAGCCGGAAGTTTCTGAAGTGTCGAGGATGGCAACACATTCAGAAGTCGTTCTTTGTGTCACGTAAGAGAAGCGTGACTATTCTAAAGAATGGGTGGGCGGGTAAGAAAGAATGGACTGAATGGACTGTCCGCGGCCTCTCTATTTTTTTTTAAATTTTCCTACGCAAAGAAAGAACGCAAGGGGCTGCAAAATGTCTAAAGACAGAATGAGTTTCATACTTTCAACAATTTTAAGTTCTTTATTAACATTTTAAAAAGAACACATATTTACAAAACTATTATTTACACAGCGTTAACTGAAATCACATGAGGTAGTCTGTTCGCTTCAATTGTTTCTATGTACCAAGAGCCTCAATTTCAGCCGTTTTCTCTAGTCGCACGCTCCCGAGAAAGTGTCGAGAGTGCGCAACTTGCGAAAATAAATATAATATTCAACATTTGTATAAAGAAAACGCAATTGCTACTTATACTGAAGTGCGGATATTCTGAAAAGCTACAAATGTTTTAAAATTAGAGTGAACTACTCTGTACTGGGAAAAAACGAAAGTAAGGTACAATTTAAATTAAAATGTATCGTGGTTTCTATAAATCACGATCAATAACGTAACGTGTTATATTGTATTTAATTGCTTATATTAATTTTAAAAATAGTTTGAATTCTGTATCGGGAATCAATTGTGTAAGGAAAGGTAACCAGACAAAAACTGTTCAGAACGGCCCGTTTTACGGAAATTTTAGTATTGGTTAAGTTAAGGACAGGAATCTCTCTGGAGCGCGGGTTGCGCGGCGTGCGTTCTAGAACGTCCAGTGCGTGTCACGAGCATTAAGGCGCGGATTTACAGTCATCCTGCGTCCGTTACTGAAAGTCACACAACGACCAAGTATGGTCATGCGACAATCACGCAGCCCCAGCTCTTACATTGCCTTCAATGACGTCGATTATTTCTCAGAGTTAAGGCTTCCCTCCTGACGAGAAGCGTGGGTAAGGGATTTTCTTGGCGCAATTTTTAAAATCATCTTCCTCTCCATATTGTCACGCAAAACCGAAGTAACAGAGCTATCTTCTGTGGAAAAATACTAAGTTTCTTGCTGCGTTTGGGTTTTATTGTCCTACTAATTCTTTTCTCTCCTCGTCTGCAGATTCCACTATCATCTGCTTCACTTCCTTTCGCCCTCTCCGCGTTTTGTATTCCATGTAAGCCCGGCCTCCGAATATGCTCAGTATGAGTCCAGCGCCCATAGAAATGGCTATCCACGCCGCGAAACTTAGATAGGGGTCTGGAAACAAAGAAAGAAAAGCGCAAATCAAAATCAACACTTGTGGTATAATTGGTTAATTAGACAGCAAGCTCGAGGTTACTTTCGGCTGCCTGTTTGAGCTAACTATCGAAAGCGAGCCGTCTTATTGTTTTAACATAACTCAAAGACCGATCTATTCAACAAAAAGTACAGTGAACGTGGTTTATTTATAGTCTTGGTTCGTAATTTCGGCAATTTTACTTAGTTGCGCGCGCTCCCATGGCAGTCAATCGAAAATAAGACCGCGCTTGCGTAGCCAATCAGATTGCAAGTTTGCCTAATAGTCGGTCACTGGGCTATATGCCAGAACAAGTGATAACACAAGACAATTTATTTCTTAAGAAAAGGTTGTGCTGCGATGGTGTGGCAGGAAAAACACTTATCTCTGTAATGTAAATCTGAAACTTATAGGGTAAAATAAAAGCACCTTGGCAAATTTGAAAAGTTGACTGTTTTGAGTGCTTGCCCTTTACTTAGTCTCCTCCGAGATTTCAAGTCGGGCAGTCACACAACGCTTCTAACGTGACGGCTGGAAAGAGTTGTTCCCCATAACGGCATTGCTTACCGCACTCAAACTCATTTGAACCTAAAATACAAGTCCCCTCCATCCCTTACAACTGATAACTACTTTATAAAGAAAAAAAAAGCCCTTACCTCGGCTCTTTTCACAAATGAATGGTAACGCAATGTTGCAGTTCAAGTCAAACCAGCTCACGACACCTTTCCAAAGATTGATTTGCACACAGTCCTCACCATCGCATCTCTGAGGTGTCATTCGGTCATAATGCTTGTCATTCGGCTCTTCTCTGTCCCAGTTAAGGTATGAAGGCGTGTTGTCAAATTGTCCCTGACCGACATCATTCCACACGTATTTACCTGTGCAATTAAATATATCCTTTCTTAGTTAACGAGGTCGTATTTTAAAATAATTCCCTTCTGGGAAAGGGGGGGAACCAGGGAGAAAAAGTGCGGAAAGCGGGTTTCCCAAGGTATGGGGAACGGGGAAAAAATAAGTAAAATTTTAGGAACATTTCGTAATATTTTGCAATAGAAATGGATCAAAGAGAAGAAGGGAACCACTACAGAAAGGGGCCGGAAGCGGGAGGAAAAGGGAACGGGATGGGGAGGGGGGGTCAGACTTCCCTCTCTCCTCCCCCTCCCCTCCCCGCCACTTCCTGGACACCTAAAATGGCAGGCAGTGTGGGGCTAGCCTGTAAGATGCGTTAAAAGCAGACAAGCAAATCAACAAAAGATGAGGGTTTCTTTGTGTCTTGGACGAGAACTGAGGTCCGCATATAGGCCTTTCCAGATTGTGCTCCCAAAAAGCTAAAAAAGTGCTCCCAAAAATGCCCAAAAGATGCTTAAAAAGTGCTCCAAAACCAAAATAGTGCTCAAAAGTTGCTCCAAAAATTAAAAAAGTGCTACCGAATATTTTTAATTATTTGAAAGAAAAGATGCTTTCCAATTTAGATTTGCAACTAAAAGGCAAGTTTCCATTGAATACAAGTCAATAATTGCACAAATAACGAATAAAATAGAATAAATAAATAAATAAAAACATGAAATCGAGGCTGTCACGTGATTTTTCTGCATTTTTAATGAGTTTGCATAAATTATGAGGGGTTGATGACGTAGGTACGTCCCACTTGTTGACTAAATTATTGTAAAACGTATAGATGCCTTAAACGTTATTAACTAGTTCCACAGCCCACAGGCTACCCAATATTTGTAGTTACCGACGTACCACAGCCCGCAGGAATGGATACCTAATCAAATGTCGAAATCACCTTGAAACTGCTATATAAAACAAAAAATCCAGTAATTTGCTTCAAATAAGCTAGAAATTGGCTTGTTTACCAAAAAAGTTGTCAGAAGATGCTCTTTGGCCAAAAAAGTGCTCTCTGATCAAAATAGTGCTCCCAAAGCCAAATTGCGCTAAAAAAGTGCCGAGCACAATCTGGAAAGGCCTATCCACATAGGATAGATGTCCACTTAATAAAAATGTATGGCTGTCACCATGACAAAGAGTATTCGTAGAAAAGGAGTCCACTTATTGGAGGTTAAAAATGTTGCTTTTGCGTGTGACTAGGATCACAACTGAGTTTCCATTTACGAAAGGGGTCTACTTACGAAAGGATAAAAATGGTGTGTGTCTATTTGGCCGGGACTTCAGATCGACAGATCGAGTGTATGCTAAGGAGAGGAGTCCACACTTAAATAAGGTTTTTGTGCCGGACTGTGACAGGAACCCATTATGATCTGCTAGCTGGAACCATGACTAAGTGTCTGTTTAAGATAGTTGCCCACTTAGATTGATTAAAATATAGTGATTTTATATGTCTGCTTAGTAAATCACCACTGCCCCCCCCCTTAGCCGACCACCTCCCCCGCCGCCCCCTCCGTTGCCTGCAATGGGAGATGTCCGAATACGTTCCACTCTGTCAATGTTTTACTATAGATTACATACCTAGCACCCCACCCCCACCTCCCCCACCGTCTCTCACCATGGGAGATACCCGAAGACGTTCGACTATATCAGTGTTTTACTGTAGAAAACGTACCAGCCTCCACTTTGTCGTTGAGTCCAATCCATATGTTAGTTTTAATCAAACCCCCGACCAACTTGTTTTTTGTTGCACTAGATATTGTCACCAGAGTGCCGTTCTTCTCTATACAGGTTTTTCGTGCCCAGTCCCACGTCACAGCTTCGCGTACATACAGATAGCAATTCCCGGCCAGACATCTCCAGCCAGGGAGGTCTGCGAAAGGGAGAGAGAAAGATCATTCGTTTGCAAAAACGTTGTAGATGATAAAGGCATTTAACCTCTCCCCCCTTTGAAGGCAGCCTTTTCTAATATGTTGCAGGTCAAATTGATTTTCAGGTTAAATTTGTTTCCAGTGTAGGTTAATCTACCTCTACCTGAAGATGACACTCTTACAATGACATGAAACAATTTGAATCCAACAAATTATCTTTAATTTTTTTAAATTGTTCGTTCGTTCGTTCGTTTGCTTGTTCGTTCGTCCGTCTGTCAGTTCTTTCGTTCGTTCGATTGTTTGTTCGCTCGCTCGCTCGCTCGTTCGTTCGTTCGATTGTTCGTTCGCTCGCTCGCTCGCTCGCTCGTTCGTTCGTTCTTCATTCTTCATGCATTCATTCGAATTGCTTTTAGTGATCATGATCGTAATAATATTATCTTCAGGTTGAAACAGATTTAACTTGAAACGAATACAACCTACAACAGTTATACGTTACTGTGTAGTACTGCTGTCCTTTTTTTTTAAAGTTCTCCTGTATTTTGGCAAGTCTTTTTAAAGACTAGTTTTAAAAAACTAATCCATCGTAAATCCCCCCAACATTTTGGCAGGTTTCCTACTCATTTATACTTCTGGGAGAAAAGAAGCATTGTGAGATCCAAGTGTCTTGCTCAAGAACACACCTCACTAACCATTAGGAAACCGTTGATTGTCCTTAGGTCTCTAAATATTCCCGTTTGAAAGTCTGAGAACGTCCAAGTCCAATTGACAAAAGTTCCAAAAAAAAACTTTGACATAACAACCACACAATATTTTTGTAAGCTTCCTTCCCTAAATCCGGGGACTTTTATTTGAAACTATTGCTGTATATATGTCAATCATAGCCTGCGACGCTCGCCGACTCGCTCCTTCGGCACTCGCGAGATCGCGCCTTCGGCGCTCGAAGAGTTGTCCCCGAATAAAGAGCCTGCTCGCAGGCTATGTCAATCAGTCTGCACGCGCGCAACATAACTTCCGTTGAAGGAAATTTCCTGTTCGCGTAACAAAAAAAGAAGAAAAAATAGAAGATGGGGAAAAGAAATAAACTCCACCTCTCACCTGTATCAGACCTTCTCTCGCACAAGTAGCTCCTATGCGCTTTACAAACCACATCGTTCCACTTTTTGTTCTGTGCGTTCATCTCCACGCAGTTTTCGACATTGCATTGCCCGTTAAAATTATTTGGTTCGGGATTTTCCCCATCGCCTTCGTCCCACGCGAAAAATGTCGGTTGATCGAACTTGTTGTAGTTCCAGAGGAATTTCGATTCCTTGCTTCTGTCGTTTAGTCCAATCCATGCGCCATTTCCTGTGGTAACCAAGTGACCAACAAAGCTGAAAATAAATGGGAGAACTTTGGTTTAAAACTATCACATAGAAAAACGACAAAAACCGGTCGGGATGTTGTTCATTCTGATTGGTTTTGGTAGGAAAAGGTTGTATTTGGGCTAAACTTGCCCACACTGCTGGAGCCTATCCCGGTTTCCGTAGCATGTAGCGACTAGGAGTGAAAAAAGCATCGCATAAAAAAACCGGTCGGCATATTGCTCATTCTCATTGGTTCAGGTGAGTTCTGGGCTAGGGCTAAACTGGTCCACAATGCCGAAGCTTATCCCGGTTTCTGTAGCGGCATGTAATCGACTAGGAGTATTGCCAATCCCCTGGATGGGATGTTAGTCCATCACAGGTTTCTCCCTCCCCCCTCCCTTTCCCCTCCTGAATTCATAGCGTTCAAACGCGAAAATCCAACGCCACTTAAGATTTACGCTGCCTCAAACTTTGTATGACTTTGAGGCGATTACCATTGGTAATGACTACGGTCAGCAATCGCGCCCGGACCGCTCGATCCAGAGTACAGCGCGCTCAGCTTCGGAACGACGCATCTCAAAATTCATGACAAATTCAAAAAACAGACATAAACAGGAGCGTCGATCAATTAATTCACCAAAAGGACGTGTTCACATGTCCAATAGAATTCTCCCAAACGCTACCATAAGAAATGTATGGAGACCTGTAGGGAGAACTTGGTTTTGAATTAGATTAAAATTAAAAACTTCTAAGAGATTTTACATAATAAATAAAAAAAAATTAAATTTTTTAAAAAAATTTTTCATTTGCCAAAATATAAAAAGCAGAAAGATTCGATAGTGCTGCATGCATTTCTAACCCAAAAATCAACGTGCAAGTCTTTAATCCATTGATTAGTAACGGCCGTATCTTCTGCGCTTGTTTAATGACGTGGAATTTTATAATGAAAATTTTGATCACGTTGCTTTTATTAATTATGCAAGTTAATATATTAGCGATTTTTGACGTTGCATAATTAAACTGTTAATCCGTGCGCCGCAATGGATGCGTATCGAATCATGCTCCATATTTGCAGCATAATGCTAGCCGTAATGTTTTACCAGAAACAGGAAAATATATTTATCTGCGGAGAACGCTTTTGGGGTAAGTGAAAAATTGCTTTTTCTCTTTGATTTAAGTAAAATTTAGAATTTTTCGGGTCCGACTCACGCAAGTTACGGTTGGCTCGTAAGACAAAGAGGTTTGGATATCAGAAGAAAAAAGTTTTTCTTTTGCCAAAATAAAACTTCGGCTCCATAAGATAAGAAATAAACTGCAAACTAATATTTAAAAAAACAATGAAAGACGATTATAAGTAACGTGGTTTGCGCAAAACGTAATCTAAATTCAATTCTCGCGCCAGGGGATAATCCGCTTTAGTGGTCTTTAATCTCAACGATCTGCTTTCCTTTGAAGAATCTTTTTATTCTTTGGATCTTTCCGCGTTTAGCTAAAAATATTCTTTACAATTAAATCAAATTCTCGAGAATATTCGAAAAATCAACAAAGCCTTCGAATGCGCGAGAACCGGTGAACCATTTTCAATATTCTTTTTTTTCTACTTCCGCACATTAAAAACATTCCATAGCAGAGCCAGCAGAAGCACCCGGTTAAGAATACATTTTCAAAGAAAATACCGATTGCCAACTTTAAAGAAAAAGTTATTACAAAATTGGACTAAAATTGCTTTTGATTTTTTTTAGCCTTGAGGTTAAGATTGAGATCTTTCTCGCGCTATTGTTATTACGGGCGGCCGACACGTAGCAGAAGTGCGTCAAAGGGATAGCATTCCGAGGGTGGCTCCCATTAGCAAAGATTGCGATGCTAAAAACAATCATCTAACAAACGTTTTTCTAAAGTTTGCGATAAAAAAATGATCTTGGTTTGATTGTTAGTTAGTTCTGTCTTGTGACGCAATAATTATTTATAATTTGGTGACGTGCATGTTATTAATTAGGATAGTGGAGTACCTGAACGCATTTGACGTCAAATTAACTTAACTACTTAACAGTTATAAAGTTTTTAATTGCAAGCGCGCCAATTCGCGCACCGATAGAAGCTCAAATTGATGATTCAAACACCTAGCGAAGCAAACTCAAGCGCAAGCACTGAGAAGCGTATGCGCATGCACAAAGATTAAAGTGTTATTGACTTTATTCCAAAGAGAGGAGAGCATAGAATTTTTTTTCTTATCAAAAGAGCACAAATTACCGAAGACTCGCTCCATGTGGATCGCTTCGATTCTCTATGAAAAAGCGCTGGACCGTTGGCATTTATTTTACTCGGACAAAGCGCAACGATATACGCGAGCCTAATTAAAATACAAGCGCGAACTGCGAGTCAAAAAGGCTCCGAAACGAACATTTGTTTCGTTTTCAGCGCGCCAAAATGTTACTGAAGACACGCCAACAAAAGTCACCAATGATGATCGACTGTTACTAATGCTGTCAATCACTCAAGTTGACCAATAGATTGCGCGCACACTTCCTTTTGTTGACATGGTGATCGGTATAACTTCAAGCCTCTTGTTTTGTACTGGCGTCCATTCTCTCGCAATTGTCTTGGAATCCGCGTTCAACGATCACACGAAACAAAAAAACACGAGGAAACAGGGGGCTGTGAATAGCGAACAGATTATTTTCTGGAGTAAGGACTTGGAAATTTAGTCCCTCGTTTACTATCGTCGCGAAGAAAACTAGAGCTAAATGGGAAAATGGCATTTTCATTAATGTTAAGAATTTAATAAAATATCATTTTGTTGCGGCAGTAAAGAAATCTAATACTCTCGTTCATGTTGACTACTTGCCCAAAGAACACTCAATAGCGCGCGAATTTCCGTTGGCTATTTTTTTTTAAATTTGTTGCGCATGAGTTTATGTACCATTGCGCGCGCTTCGAAGTTCGAACACTATAACGAGTTGAACCGATTCAAGAAACAAATTGTGCCGACTGTAGTTGCAAATGTTGTACAAATTTACAGGGAACGTAAAATTTACGACAAGACGGTGTGTTATCATGCGGATTTGTCAATTTTTCACCGCGGGAGAAAAAGCAACCTTCATCTTAAGTCGTCATCTTCATGAATTACAACGAAGTCCTATCGTAAATTAGCTAAATTGTGCCTTCCATGTAAATTTGTAATAAAAATGGCATCAATATTTGTTTACTGACTGTATTCCTTGATACCCTTCTTTTCGCAGCTCTCTACTGGATGATAATCACATTGTCCTTTTTCACCGCCTTAGTTGCAGTAGTGAAGATTTTTTCCATTCGTCGTAGGAAAAACCACAGGTTAGTAGTCAAGACTATTTCTACACTAAGGCTAGCGGCTAAACCATTTTAACCATGTTACAAAGTTATACTTTGTAACTACAACTTTGCATTACAGTAGGAGGATTATGAAAAAAGGACTTTAAATATCATTTCTAAAAAAAGTGAAAATAAACTGATTCACCAAAAGTACTGCTTTCATGTCACACACTGGGGTTTATCCACTTTTTAATAATCCTTTTTTTTCAAAAGCTTTCATCTGAATGGTCATGTGCTAGGGTTTCATCCACAGACTTTAAATCTTAATTTAGAACCGCCTTATTCAGTATGACAAACCGTACCACATGAGAGTTCATCCACAATCCCAAACTTTGTAGAACAAATTGATCGACCTAGGGTAAGGATAATTATAATAACGTACAGTATTGTCTTTCCTGCAGCTCCATAACCGCGGTCCAAACAACTATACAGGGCCTTAGACTTTTCCTGCCAACTACTTCTGTCATCAGTACAAGCACGCCAACTTTAAGGTGGCTCGTGACAGCAAGAGGTCTAGCCAATACTGGCGGTAACCAAAGCAACAGACAGACACGACAGTGGTATTTTCTAAACATAGCACGTAATTCTCAATGCGTGATGGGAGTATCCTTGTTTCAAGGAACTTTAAATGTATTATGTAATCTACCAGGGCGCAGATTGTGGAGAGGAGGACCTTATTGCTCAAGTCACCAGGCTTGATTGTAATCAGAGAGGGGATATCTTCGATCTTCTCATTATTCTCCAAGTGATTATAAAGAGAGCTGCGAGAGCGCCCACTCTCCTACACAATGAAAAAAGTCTGACTATTCCTGGACGTGACATATCTTCAGACATAAGTAATCGAAGTGTCAATAACGCAATTACTGGTCTACTCGGCAATCTCCAAGAAATTGCGGACAGAGCCTCGACAGTGCCCGCTCTTCAACATAGCCCGGAAAGTTGCGCCTTGCCTGGACAAGACCAGTGTTCAGTCTCATTCAATCGAAGATTTTATATCTTTGGTCCTCACGCCATGTTTCGAGAGTTTGTGAAGGGGGTGGGGGAGGGGGGAGGGGGGGGGGGAGGCCAGCTCTCCTACACAGCCAGAAAGGCAGCGCCATGCTTGGCCAAGACATTCTTGGAGTGTCTTCAGGGAATTGTGCCATTCGCCATTTCGTGAGCTTATCTTCAAAAAGCAGTATCGTGTTGAATAGCAATGAGCCACAGACGCACTGCCAGAGAGATCTTGACACAAAGACCTCTGACAGCACGATAGCCTTGATAGACAAAGGCCCCATAAATGCCCATGATATTAGTGGTGGGAAAAATGATAAAAACAAGCTGAACGGAGCACAAGGAGAGCGAAATGAGGAGAACTTGCAAGAGACACCACCGTTCACAGATAGCCTGGTAGGAAACAGTGGTGGATTGGAAGGAACAGAAGGAGGACAATGCAAGTTCCAGGAAAACACAAGTGGTTGTGCAAATGGTCAAATGAAGGGTCACGTGAATGACGAGAAGAATTGTGACCTGAATAGTCATGTGCACGACTTTGCTGATGGCTATATCGTGTCTGACTCAGAGGATGAAAACGAAGATTACGCCTGGATGTATAGCAGTGACTCAGAAAATGACTCCATGAACGAGAGTGACAATGAAAATAGCTTGGTGGACAACCATGATGGGATGGAAGGAATCAACACTCATCTTGGTCCGACTGGCCAGGCTTCAAAGGTGCTTCAACATTGTCCAGGCTTCAAAAGTGCTGCCCTGGTAACTGGTTTGAGAGAGAACGAGGGGGCAAACATAGACAACAGGAATGAAAATGGCCAGTCAATGGACAATGGAATAGGCAATGTACAGGGGAACACGAGTGGCTTTGTGAATGGTCGCGAGAATGATGACTTAAATGGTAATGCAAATGAGCTTGCCGATGGTTACTTCGTGTCTGACTCGGAGGATGAAAACGAAGATTACGCTTGGATTTACGGCAGTGAGTTGGAACACGATTTAATGTACGATAGTGACGATGAAAATAGCCTGATGGGCGACCATGATGGAATAGAAGAAGCCGTCACTCAACGGTGTCCGGCTGTATGCAAAGTTCAGCCAGGCTTCGAAGGTGCTGCTCTAGTGAGTGGTTTGACAGACAGCGAGCGGGTAGACATAAAGAACAAGCAAGGAAAATGCCAGCCAACAGAAAGTAGCCAAGCCAATGTCCAGGGTGACTTATTTACAGATGGTCAAATGAAGGATGGTGTGAGTGACGACGGAAGAATTATGGCCTGAATGATCATGTGGATGATCTTGCCGACGGAAACATCGTTTTTGACTTGGGGGATGAAAGTGAAGATAACGCCGGGATGTCTGGCAGTAAAACAGAAAACGATTTGATGCGCGAGAGTGACCATAAAAATAGCCTGGTTGGCAACCATGATGAAATAGAAGGGATCAATGCTAAACAGTGTCTCACTGTATGCAAAATCCTACCAGGTTTCGACGGTGGTACCCAAGGGAGCATGCGAGGCTGCGGGTAAACACAGAGAAGAAGCAAGAAAATGGACCAAACAATGGAAAGTGAACCAGAAAATGTCAAGGGAAACGCGAGTGACTGTGCAAATGGTGAAATGCAGTGTCATGCGAATGGCGACGAGAATTGTGACCTGAATGGTGAAGTGGATTATTACATCGTCTCTGACACGGAGAATGAAAACGAAGATGACGCTTTGATGTGTGGCAGTAAATCGAGGAGAGATTCAATAGGCGACAACGAATCTAATTACGATTGGATGTACGGTAGCGATTCAGAAAACGATTCCATGTACGAAAGTGAAACAGACATGAACCAGGGTGAGGAAGGCGACAATCTGGTTGAACTAGTGCAACAAGATGAGCAACATAATCTCCCAATTGCTAACAATGAGAATCCTCGAGTTGTACCAGGCAATGTCCAGCAAGTGCACGAGCATGAAGCTGAAAACCATCCAGTAAACCCACAGGGCCACCCACCAGGGTTACAGGACGAGGCCCCTGTTGCACACATGATGCATGTAGTGCCAAATGTCGCACCTGTTCCACAGGCTTACCAACCGAATCCCGAGCTACAGGACGAAGCTCCTGTGGGAGAGGGAGCCCAACAACTGCCGCATATTCAGAATTATGCTTTAATACCTCCCTGGTTTGATGATAACCTCCTGCAGGCACAGGCCTTGCTGAATGGCCCAGCCAACCCGCAGGGCCAGCAGCCGAATCAAGGTCCGCTGGAGGAAGCTCCCGTGGGAGGTAATCCTCACCATTTGCCAATTCAGCATGCACAGGATCTACTACCTGCAGTGAATGAGAATGGTGGGGCGGAAAATGAGATGGACGTAAATGGTGGAGACCATGACGAAGCTCTCGCCCTGGCACAGCCGGCAGTTCCACAGCAAGGGCAAATTCCTCAACAAGAGAACCAACCTCAACAGGAGGACGCTCCTCAACAGGTCAACCAACAACAAGAGGGAAACAATCCTCAACAGGGGCAACATCCACAACAGGGCAACCAACCTCAACAGCAGGCCCCCGCCACAGGGCCGCTTAGCAAATTAAAAGCTGCAGCTAGATACGTCAAGAGAAAATTAACAAGGAATCATCACGAAGTCCCGATGTACGTCCCAGGGGCGCCTAGAGAGGAAAGAACACCTCTTGGTCTTGAGGAGGCTCCCGCACTTGTTGGTGTGCCCATGATACCACAAGGAGAGGATGGTGGGATGGACGAGGAAGCACAGCCGAGAGGACTGTGTGCCTGTTTTGCCTTCCTGTTTCGACATCATGTTAACCCGGTACAAGAATACCCCTTGCAAGCTGAACAAGTGGAAGAGTTTGAGGAGCAACTTGCAATAGTTGAGCCCGAAATGGACGAGATGGAAGAAGTGGAGGACGTTGAGCAGCCAATAGAAGCTGCGGATGAACTAATGGAAGCGATTGCGCTTCCAGTGGAGGCATTCTAGAATGAGGTCCTGAAGGGGGATATGAATCCAATTTCCCAGCACAAATTTTCCCAAATCCCATTTCCTAGCCTATTGTTTTCCCATATTTTCCCAAATCCCAGTGCCAGGTCCCATGTTTGTTTTTGATTCCCAAACCCATTTTCCCGATAACCCAGATCCCATTTTTCCAGAAATAATTTTCCCAAAACCTAGTTTCGATTTTATGAATTCCACTTCCCAGCACAAATTTCATTCAAAATTCCATTTCCAAGTTTCTTGTTTTCCCAATTTTTTCCCCAAATTCCAATCCCAGTTTCAATGTTTGTGTGTGTTATGTCCCGATAATCCAGATCCCATTTTCTCAGTGATAATTTTCCCATATTCTTGTTCCCATTTTACCCCTTCAGACCTCTCTAGAATGCTTCCACTGATAAGTCAGTGAAAGTATAATGTGCGCAGCTAATGGAAGCAAGAACAGTTGGAAACGGCTTTGAGGGATGCATTTTGTATATATTGTACATATTTTTTTTTCATTTCCGCATGTATAACATACTTTCAAAAAAACAAAAAACAAAAACAAAAAAAGATAGAAGAACAAGGTCATTAACTCCCTTGGAAGAAACGAGGACTTCGTGAAACTACATTTAACAGCCAGTGGAAGCACGGAAATTCTCGCAGTATTAATAAGTCACTCACTCCCCCCCCCACTTTTCCCGGCCCTAGGAAAACGACTCCGAGGAACAGACTAACGCGCTTGCGCTTCAAGTGGAACTATTTATGCTTCCACTGAAGGCTTAAGGAAGACAAGTAAATGAATCTAAAAATGAATAAGCCCGTGAAGCAGAGGAACAGATGACAGCGAGCAACAAGTTATGGCGCTTTCTTCAGTGGTAGCATTCTAAAATGCTTCCACTGGAAAGCCCAGTGGAAGCATTTTAGAATGCTACCACTGAAGACATAGTAGAGAGCAGTGAGGGAGTCAGTAAACGTGTAGTGAAAAGTCACTGAAATGGTGGAACAGAAAACAATTCTTTTCTAATGCATGCTTTTTTTTCGATGTAATAAAAATGAGAGTTTATCCCTCAGTTCTGAGTCGTTATCATTCTGCTAGTGGAGGAAGGCAAAGAAAGCAAAGGAATTAGAAAAAAATAGGAAGTTAGGGCAAAGTGTGAGGGATTCCGCAGAACGCCACAAAGGCTCGATGGCATCTAACGAAGGGGGGACAGAGGGGGGGAAATCTCGACGAAGCGGGAAAACTAAAAAAAAAAGCTCAATTACAGTATTTTTTCCTGCTCTATAAGGTTAATATATTCGACCTGCGAAAAACAGTACATATACAAAGTTCTGACAAATAAAGGAAAAGGGTGAAATTCATATTACCCAAAATAAACGTGGCATTAATGATAAAAGAATTAAATATTTAAATGACTAGTTATTGTCTTACTTATTTTCCTCGTTGTTGTCGATTGTAGCAAGCTTGGCTCCAAATTGTCCCTGGCAGTAGTAGTAAGCGTTCAGCCATGTCTTTGGTTGAGAAAAGTAGCGGAAGCACTTGTCATTAAAATAATGCCAACCTTCCAGACACATGGCTGAAGGAGAAAAAAAAAATCAAATTTAATATTTGTCTTGTATGTGTTGTTAATAAGCATGGGTGACAGATGTAGAAAGGCAAGGGAACGAAAAAGAAGAATTAAGAGGGAAAGGATTGAAGAAAGGAGGTAAAGTCTGTGTCAAGCCAATTGACCATACCGCCGGAGCTTATCCCAGTTTCTGTAACATAAAGCGACTAGAAGTATTTCTACTCCCCCTGGATGGGATACTAGTCCATCTCAGGGTTACCCCACAACGTAAAATTCGTCGGTACCCATCCATTTATATACCTGGGTGGAGAAGGGCACTTGTCTATAGGAGTAAAGTGTCTTGCCCAAGAACAAAATGCAGTGACCCCAGCTAACCATTAGGCGACCACATCTCCCAGGAGAGAAAAGTAAGGTCAACCATTTTCTACTTAGGTCCTCTCCAGGTTATGGAGTCTAAGGCAAACAATTACTTGTGGCCTTTCTTCGGTTTTCCTCTCCGCGGTGTATTGCTTGTTTTCCTGGCAATCCTAGAACGTTCGTAGCAAGGAAGACGCTTAAAAAGCGACGTTACGGATGATGCCTCGTGAAAAGTTGTGCCTAAAGTTTCCAAGTACGCACTCCATCTCAATTGTCCCTGAGCTCTCTATTTGTTTTCTTTTCAGTGTTATTACCTCTGGGTGGGTTCTACCTTAGTATAGCGAATTCCTTAAATTTGAAGTAATTATTAAGTATAAAAATTAGCGAAAATAAGCCACGACGTGGAAAAAAATAGGTATATCGTGGTAGAGCTCCCTAATCACTATCTTTTGACGAATGCTCAACAAGCACGCTTCAAACTCCTTTTTTCACCTAGACAACCACATTTAATATTGTTTAGCTACTTTAGATTCAAACCATTAACTGAGCTCTGTGACATGACTTATGATATGCATCAAGGAGCTGACTCTAACTTACCCTCACATGCTTTCTGGCAGCCCTTGAAGTCGATCTCTCTTTCATTAACATCGCAACCTGCAGTAAGGAGAGTGCAATCAATAAAAACTGTTGGAAACATTCAAACGTGCGCTGAACATAACAGAGCTGTTCGGCCACTAGAAGTCCCTAATTTTATATCAGAGTTTGTCGAGTAGGCTAGGCGGGCACGCCTCGCACGAGGAGACGCGACGAGCGAAGGGCAGGCTAGGTGAATTTTGCGCGCACTCGTTTCCTTGCCTACTCGATGACAAACTGAAAAAAAGAGGAGATACTTGTATTTTACGGCGCTGTATCCGCATATTTCTGGCCCCGAATCATTCGTTTTGATTTTTTAGAGCGAAGAGCTTTTCGTGATGATTTACGAGAAAAGCGGGAGGTTTTTCTGAGTAAGTGTTCTAGAATGCGTTCAAGAGCGACGCGCGCGAGGGTAGTAGGGTTAACGAGCACGGGTGTTGTCAAAACGACTTGGAATCGATCTTTTTAAAATTGATAAAAATAGTTTATGTAGCTGTTATTTTCTGCAAGGCTAGGGAAATTGTTTGTGTCCTGTGTAGTTAAAGTTTTATTTATTGTCATACGTATGAGAGTTAGCAACAAAGCACGGAACGCTCATAAGAGGGTTTGAGCTCCCATTCACGGTATGCCATAAAACCAAGAACACGGAACATGTCGGAATACCGAAACACCTTGGACCACCAGGTTTATAGTTAGGGTTAGAACATCGGTTAGTAGTTAAATAGCTTTATTTGTTAGCGTATCGGGACAGGGCTGCTCCGGCGAGTTTCGTTGTTCCTGACTTTGCTAAATCCACCTATCAGTGCACCGTGTTAAAAAAGCATCGAGTCGTTCTGGGTTCGATAATAGGGACCTTCAGATCGAACTTCAAGTACGACATTGAGTACGAGTAGTGCTGATACTTTCGCTTAGTACATTTCACCCCAATCTCGTAACGATTGTCTATTTTTCAACTGGTCAGCAACAGGGAGGAGGGAGACTTTGGAACGTAACTGGATTGAAATTCGAAAGTCGTACTCGTACTCTATCTCATACTCGGGTCCCTATTGCATCTTTACCTCGAACGACCAACCAGTATCGAGTAATTTCCAGTCCCCCAACGGTCTGGATCATGGACGAATACATGGCCGTATCTTTCGCCTCCAGGCGACTTATTTCAAGCGTTTTGCCATCATTTGAGATTTTGATGCGGTCGTTGGAGACCATGGTTGTTGTTTCTCTTTTTTTCCAGACGAATGTACCGTTGGGTTTGTAGTAATGTTCAGCTTGGAAAGTAACGCATTCTCCCCTCCTCTTCTCAATGAGGTTTTTAATGATTGATATCCTTTTCTCAGCTGCGAAGAAAAGCACAAGGAAATCAGGGGGGTTGCGTTTATCTTGTGTGTAACGTGCGTTAAGTTTGTGAGAGTTGCGTGAAATTTGCGCAAGGAGAACTCTTTCAGAGAAGTGTTACAGACACGATGATGTATCGGTTGGCTTAGCAGAATTTAATCATCTCCTGATATGAAACAATCTGCTAGAGGTGGAAGATCATAAGCTCCCCTGCCTGCTAGGAGGACTCCTGTCCCCATTTAAAGGTTTATAATCAGGAAAGGACTAGATTTTATGAATTCGGTCTGAACCATACCACTTAGGGTCCCAAAGGACTTCAGGGCTCCAGTGCTCCGGACCCTCCCACCGGCCAAAAAACGGCGAGCGCCTGGGCTCCGGACCCCCTCACTCTCCACCCCCTTCGCAACAAAGGGGGGAGGCTCCAAGGGTGAGGCTCTATGGCAAACGTTTTCATAGCCTGTTCCAGGCTCTCGTAACTACCGAGAGCCTGGAACAGGCTAACGTTTTCAGGGCTCCACGCTCTGAGGCAAAATTATACGAGGACTTTAGGTACGAAAACAGTGGGGCTCCAGGCTCCACGGCGAATATTTTAAGGCTTCCAGGCTCCGTCCCGACCCCCTCCCCCTTCTTTAAGGACCCACACAACTGGAGAGGATTCTCTATCGCTCGGGTGTTGGGCTCAGGGGAAAAAGAAAGGAATCGGAATCGGGCTTAATTTTCAAAAGTCAATATATCTGCCACGACAACAAAACATTAAGATATCATCAGAATAAAATCACTAGTTTCTTGACACTGCGTACTAACAAGCCATTGCAGCTTGGAAAGCAGCTGTTCTTTAATTTTCGGCCGGCGCAAGACAACCGGATACTTTTTCAGGCGAGGCTGAGATTTTGAAAAGAATATAGTTTTTAGTTGAAAGAAAATCAGGTATTTTCATTTCAGTCACTTTATCTCTGTGAGGAATGCTTTTTTTTTAAGCCAAAACGGCCTGGCTGCAACCGACGAAAAGCAATGGTACATGTGCACAATGTAACACGATACAGATCTGGGCACCAAACACTTGTAATTGATTACCCAATACTTGCTAAAACGGAAATGTCAAACGGTATTTTCTAAGAATGTTCATAAGAATATTTTCAGCCTAAAATCGGCAGAAAAATAAGAATATTCAGCCTGGGTCGGAAAAACTGTATTCTTATAAAAAAAAAATAGTGTAAACCGTTTTACAATTTTACCATGCAGAGAAAATTGATTTTTTTTTTTTTGTTCGATCGAAGGAAGGTGTTTGTCAGCTAGCAAGACAGACCCTGTCAGACTGATTGGAGTGCAGGCGTGCTTCTGACTTTAAATATTGCCGGCACGAAATTATCCTATCATTATCACAGGAAACGCGAGCCAGTATGGATAAGAATTTGTAAGCAATTTCGAACTGAGCGTTCTTAACAAAAACTAGGTGAAAACCCTCCACAAAATTGACAAAAAAATTCCTGGTGCTGTTTTTAGCCTCGTCCTGTGTTTTCCTGCAAATTGAGCAAGTTTAGGCTGACGGATTTTTAATCCCGGCCGAGGAACGGCTGACCTAAATTTCGCTCATGCCAGTTTGAGTACTTATTTTCCACTTCCCAAGGGACAGTTCATTTTTATGAGGTAGGGGGGGGGGGCTGGTGGGATTTGAGGGGGGGCCATCCCAAAAAATTTGGCTTCAAAGGGGGGGGCCAGCCAAAAAAAATATGGTCTGTAAGGGGGGGTCACTTAAAATAATTATACTTTTAAGTGTTGTAAAGAGGCTTCTGTAAGAAAAAAAATCTTGCCAGAATGCCCAATATGACATTCCTGAGATTCTGAAAATTCAAATTTTCCCGGGGGAGCATGCCCCCGGACCCCCCTACTTTGTTATGTACCAAACGCCATTAATTCAACCCAACAGCTTATTTGTTACAAATGCAGAGAACCCATACTAACAGACGGCATCCACAATAAACAGTTGAGACAATGCCAGTTATTTGGGGATGTGATTTTTGAACACTGATACATTCTTTAGTCACAAGGCTCGATATATTTTAATTTCACTTCATTATTGTTTTTTTTTTCTTTTTTTTTGGGGGGGGGGGGGTCATTAGAAAAAAAATTGGGTTTCGAGGGGGGGCCAGGTAAAAATTTTCGATGAAGAAGGGGGGGTCATTATATATAACAGTGACTATCTATCAAATCCCACCAGCCCCCCCCCCCCTACCCCATAAAAAATGAACGGTCCCCAATGTGTAACAACATTGCGTGATTTCAATTGTATATCAATTCTATGGTTAAGAAATCTCAGCTTGAAATTCCATACTAACTCTTTTCTTATATTAATCCCTAGTATATAGCTTGGGTTTCCCATGACAATATAAGGCTGGTTCTCATGATCGCCCCGATCGTCTCTGTCGCTTCTGTCGTTTGCAAAGTTTGAGGCGATTGGAGCAAGCAAACTTTTTGAAGCGACAGAGACGATCGGGGCGATCATATGAGAACCAGCCTATATAAAGCTTCAACATTTGGCTACGCAATGAATTCGCACGAATCTTCGGAATAATTAGCCAAATATTATTGAGGTCAAGTATAAGTTTTGGGGACCAAATCAGAAGTGATTCATAATTCAATTAATCAAATCTGACTGACTTTTATCCGTTCTTGTTTCTCCAAGAGTAGTAGAAATTATCCGTCAAAAATTAAATCAAAATGCATCTCTTACCTTCTACGATCCATGCCGCTAGAATCGCCGTGACTAAAAACAGGTATTTCGAATCCATGTTGTTGGCTCTTGAAACTTCGGTTGCGATTGACTTGATTTTCGAGGAGAAAAATGCCTCCAAAACTCGACTTTCCCAGTCCCTAACAATAACAGTAGAGTTAAGAAATCGTTTGGCACGATTGTGTGTTAGCTTGTGTTCATGTTGTCGCCAAAAAACAAAAAGACTTAAGCGCGCGATAATAAAGGCACGATCCACCAGAGAATTTCAAGATGTTGGTGTTAGCAACCCGAGAATGCCGGAGATAATTGCGTTATCTTACGTCAATGGGTAGACAACGGAGTTAATGTTTACACGGTGGTTACTATTAAATAACTTCTGTTTAGTTAATAACTTAATTTATTACTTATTAGTAATGGACTATTTAAGGCAGTTCTTTGTCACGAGTTCATTTCAACGCACGTAATTCATACAGCAACACGCAACACATTTCAAACACTTCGTTATTAAATTCAAATTGATTTCTTTTCAGTCAAAACTGTGATTTTTTTTACGTGAGTTTGCTTGGAGACTTCATATCGGATCTTATATTTGAAATTCCTACGTTTTTGCCTGTCTCAGAACTGTCAGATTTCGACAGATTACTTTTTGGTCCGTAACAAATAACAAAAAAGTTTCAAGGCTGATACTACGGCAAAGGTTACTTTTAGCAGGCCAACATCTCGACTAGTAACAACTCAGTTTTTTTTTCAGGGCCAATGCTAGTAGGCTAGTCGAAATATCGACCTATTAAAACTGATTAATAAAAGTGTCCCTTTCCGACTTTGCCGTAAAGAACCAGCCTTTGGTTTTCCTACACGTTACAGTGACGGCTGGTACGAGCTTTCTACAAAAAGAGATCCGGCAACAAGAAATACTTGGTTTTACCCTGCGTTTTGTGGTTTCCTGCATTCAAAAGTTTCAAAAAAGATGTATTTATACATAAGTTTTACCGTCTATACGAAGAATAGCCTGTGTACAGCCGTCCCGTTCCCCTAAAAAAATCGGGGAGGGAGCCGACGGCTGTACACAGGCTATACGAAGAAAAAAATAGCAAGACACACTGCACACAGCCCTTCCTCGAGTCCGTCGAACGTGAAGCGAAAAAAAAAACCGCGATACGAATTCAACATGTTCAAAGTTCTGAGTGATCAGAACGTGAAAGGTTGCATTATATCCGCGGGCAATCTGGGGATTGTTGTCATTTCCGGAATCTTACTCGGAAGATAACGAAGTTAGCCGACAGTTTGCCGACGGGAGGGTTAGACAAAAGCGAGGTTACAAAGCCTATACCGAACAATGTTTTCAGCTTGATGTTTCAATTCAACAACAATATTCTTCGACTTTGTGTGGGTTTTTATGAAATACAGAAAAGATATTCAGTCGATGCACCGTCGAAGGTAGGTTAAATATATAAAGTATTCCGTTTAAGACATATTTTTCGTCCTAAATGAAATAAAGCGGTCATTCGAATCAATAATCGACAATCTATTTTGATTTCTCGTTCAGTTCCTTGTGTTGTATGCAAATATTACAGCTTTCCAGAAGGATCGCTGAAGCCTTTTTCATTTTTTTGCTGTTTGGTTTGTGATTATTTGTTTCTGTTGCTGTTTTGAGAACGTTTCAGCTATTAAGTCAAAAGTCTCAATCTATAAAAGCTGGTTGGGTTTATGACAATGTACATATCGAAGTTTTCCCTTATCACTTCAATTACCTTAATGGAAATTCCTGAATTAGATCGGGCTAAATGAATTGATGAACATAATATCCTCACTCCTAAACCGAAAGGTTATCGGAATGATATAAGTTTAGATCAATTTGTGTTGTGTTTTTTGAAGCAACTCAATAAGGATCTCATAAATCAATACCAAACTGATATTGAGTACATGTAGGTACTATTGCCTCACAAATAACATAAATTGCCATCATTTAATTCCGGTGTGCTATTATAATATCATTTCTATAGCTGGCAGTCTCCGGCAAAAAGAAAATATTATTACTGTATAGGTGTTAATCTGAGTGTTTTTTTTCAGTAGGGTAGGTATAAAACTGCTTAATTATTTTCTTTACAATCTGCCTATCTATCATGTTTCTTAGGTTCAAATTTCACAACTTTGTTCTTGTCGCTGGTGCATATACCTTGTAATTCGGATAATTTGGCTTGGACTCTTTGTCAGAGTATGCTTTATTCATTGTTGATTTGAGAACATGTAACTCTGATATTTGGCCTCAGGTCCTTAAATGAAATGCCAGACCTCTCAATTTTCACAATTTTGCCGTGAGACTTACGGTTTTCTCGTAAATCTCAGATTAAACAAAGTCACAAGTCACTTGATTAGTACCTGGGTTTTTAGTATTTTTATCCGTCAGTTGATCAATCTCCTGCTTTTACTGAAATCTTCACATTTTTTTTTTTGACCTTTTAAGATGAAATCTCCTGATTTCAAGTCCTTTGAGATTGAAAGATCTAAAATACTTAATACTTAGGCCAATTTCGCTGGCATTGAATCTATGTTTATTTTTTATTTTTTAGATGTTGTGTATAAATTGGGTCACTAGAGCAATCAGACATTTCCTTGTGACATCTGCTAACACAAGCCAAGTGTATAAATGAAACAGAAAGTGATCTGAATTCTGTGACATGCAGAATTGGCATTTATACTTGAATTGCCGTAATAAGAAGCCATAACACTACCCTTGATTTAATGGACAAAAACTAGGTTGAAGTAACACTCAATTTTTTGGTTGAAATGGGGATTAATACATCTTCTGTGGAGCAAAATTCACCCGATTCAACCCTGGTACGTGTACCTCGATACACCCTGGAGGAGAAGAGAAAAAAGCTTTCCAAATTCAACACACTTAAGAAGAAACTTTCAAGAAGTAAGGGTGGATTTAAGAGTCATGATCATGGAAAAATGCTGCGAGATTTAACACAGACATGGACATCTCAAGAAATCAATGCTTTAGTTGAAGAATATGAAGCAATGATGAATGTGAAAGAGTTGAAGAGTCAGACCAATCTTGTTAGACCATCTGCACCAAGTTTGAAGAAAGACCTTTTAAGGCTGTTTGAGGAGGGAATTTGTGCTGATGCGACACTTGTGTTTGAGAATACTCACTTTCACGTACACAAGGCTATTCTTTCATCTAGATGCCCATATTTCAAGGACCTTTTTTCACAGCACACAGAACCAAATGCCATCATTCACATGGAGTTCAAGACCGAAGGAATGACGACAGAAATTTTTTCAGCTTTGCTTTGTTACTTGTATACAGGAGACTTTACACCAAAAAAGTCAGGTTTAGAGTACATTGATGTCTTGATCAATCTTGGTGAGGAATTCGGCACACCAAATGTTTTGGAGCAGGACTTAAAACTGCTTTTCAATAGTGGTGAATATGCAGATGTTGCATTTGTCTTTCCTGCACAAGACTCTCTAGAGGCATACACGTCAGCTGACGGGAGTACCATTTCTGACCATACTTATGAGATTTTTTGCCACAAAGCTATTCTTTGTGCTAGATCACCCTATTTTAGATCTATGTTTCTCAAGGATGACTTGAATTCACCTGAAGAGAGGGCAGGTACAACTGTAAGAAGACTTGTATTAGATGAATCAGTGATGACTAGGCAGTATACACGCATAGTTTTGCAGTGTATGTACACAGACTCTGTGGATTTGTCATCTGTTGTTAAATGGAGTTCGGAGGACAGGAGATATTATGCATCTGGAACTCATAAACTGTTGACCTCAGCTGAAATTGCAATGGAAGTATTTGAAGTAGCAAGCTTCATTGATTTGCCTGTGCTAATTCAAGGTAAGTTATACTCAAGTACAGTGTATAGTGTAGCTTGAACAAAAACCTTAAGATAATTTTATGCAGGCTATAAATACGAGGCTTGAAAAATATTAAACCATAAAAGATTTAAAGGTGCAATGGTGTGATATTTTAGGTAATTTTTTCTGATTACTTTCAGATTGAACTGAGGAAACCTCAAAATAATATTTTTCTGACGTAGAAAAACAACAAAGGAGTAAAAAAATGTAGAAAATAATAAACAAGTATGGTTTCAACTGGCAAAGATTAAGAAGGATTATGAAGACAAACTTAAAAAAAGTTGCTATTTTTTTTAAAGAATGATGCGTTGTTGGTGACATAGCTTCTTTAAGTGTGTGTCTAAGGTCTGCAATGAAGCAACTGTTTCCCATCCCCTATCTATTTGTGTCTTTAATGTATTACAATTTGTCCGCAGTGAGCTATCAATATTAATTATTATTTGCTGATGCTGAATGCAGAAGCATAGAGCTGCAGTCCTGGTAAAGGTTTCATCTTTGGTGTCATGGTAGCACGATTTACTATGTTGTTTCACAACTAAGCCAAGTTCTGTCAACTGGAGTGGGCCTTGTGACAAAATATTTGAAGGATAAACACAATTTGTTCTCAGGAAACTGTTCACCTCACACAACAAAATAATAAACAATGTCCATACCTAGACAAATGTCCAATAACATGCATATCATTGTACCAAGTGGAGGTTGTTTTACACAGTATGTTAGCAGCCTGCAGCATTGCAGGTGTTTTTGGTGGGCAAACTCTGGATAATTCCATTTGCGTATCTGCAGTGTGCCATCTTGGAGTCAAAACATAGAGGGTTGGAACAGTTCTAAATCCAATCTTGATGGCAGCACTCGCTTGCTCAAAATACACCTGCATTGCAGCCTAGTTTTTATACCATGCCATAGAAAATACAGCCAATCAGAAAACAAGAAAGCTGTTGTATATTCGACGGTATTCAACCCAAACCTTTCCATCGTGTGCTTTCTTGTGGTATACTATGGAATATCCCACTTCTCACTTGCATTTTCTTGGTATACACACGAGGCGAGGGTGTATACCAAGAAAATACAAGTGACTCATGGGGTATTCCATATTATTAAAAACTAGCAATAGAATATTGCAATTACTGCGTTTTTAATTGGTTAACAGGCAATGGTTTCTGAGCCCATATGGTAGCTGATACGCGTCAACGAAAACAGCTGGGGAGCTCAAATATTGCAATTCTTTGGGCATTTTTAATAAAACAATTGAAGACCAGGGGGAAAGAACAGCTTCTGGACTTTCTGGCTAAATCGAACATTAACAAAACAGCTCCAAATTGCGCATGGAGGTTTGTTTACGTGTGCTTAACACTGTCCTTTGTTTCATTTCGCTTGTCTTTCGTTCGTTTTCGAAAAATAACATAAATATGCAAAAAAGAAAAGATTTTGTAGCTTACATTGTCCACAGTAATCCAGCACTAGACATTTTTCCACGCATCGCGTGTGCAAATCTTGCCTCGAGGAACTTTATTACCGTCGTCCGGGATGTAAAAACAGCGTTTCACAAGCCAACTTTGCTGACTGGCCGCCATTATTTAAAAATTTGCTCGCAGGCAGTAGCAGCGAGGGACTGGGACTCGCTATTCTATTGTGACGTCTTAAGTCACATGTTAGGGATTCAAGTACAGAGAACAAAAATGGCGCATTTCTTGACAAAATAAACTACTGGTTCGTTTGAGTGCAAGTGCGTCCACTTGGCGGTTGAAGGACATCATTAAGTCTGAAAAACCGTAAGTCTCACAGCATTTCTCGAAGAAATGAGAGATGTTCGGCCTTTGTTTTGTACAATAGTGCTGTTTAGCGCTCAAGAGAAAAGTTGTTCGACAAAGGCTGGCGGAACCAAGTGGTAAATAAAGTCTAGTAAAAAGACAGATCTCTTGTCGGGAACTATGTCAGCGTGAGTTTCGCAGTGTCCGCTTGGATGCTGCAGCGACAAAGTTGCCGAGAAGCGAACTGGTTTTAGACTTTAAAAAATTCTTTAGTCGTTTGGCAGGGGGCCTTCCCTTGCAAAATTTTTTTCTGTGCCTCATTAAATATTCATCAATCAATAAATCAATCAATCGATTCGTGCAAACGAAAACCTTAGACGTTTATCTTGTTTTCGCGGGATTTTGTAGATGTGTGATGATGTAAGGAGTGGAGATAGAAGTGAGAGCAAGCCGGCGGCACTTAACTGAAAGCAAAACTAGTAAAATGTGACAACACGAGCAAACGTATTCAATCAACAATCAGTCTTTATTTCACTTTCACCTCAAATTACAGCTAACGGTAACAGATTAAAATAGTCTTGCCCGAAACAACAAAAATTAGCTAACCGCAAGCAGACTGCAGTGAAAGCTAGCTGCAAGCAAACTGGCGTGAAAGCTTACTGCATTAAAAGCGCGATCTAAAGGTTGAGGCTGACTCTGATCCTAAACTTAACTTGAAACGGCTTAACCCTAATCCCTTGGGGTTAGTGTTAAGCTTTTTTTTTTTTTTTTTTTGCGTTAGGGCTAGGCTTTTGCGTTAGGGCTAAGTCTGTAACCCTAATCTGAAACTCTAACCCTGACCCTAAGGCCTTGGGGTTACCTTTTGCGTTAGGGCTAGGACTGTAACCCTAAAAATTTAGCTGACTTTATCGTTTTGAGAAACAAAAGGTTTCCTTTGTTTATTGTTTGTAAAAAAAAAAGTCAAAAGACGCCGCGCCAGCAAAAACCTTGTCCTTTTGCATGTGTAATTTTTCAAAAACGAAACAAAGACCAGTGAAATGAAAGACAGGACAGTTTTAAGCACTCGAAACAAACCTGCATGCGCAATTTGGAGCTGTTTTGTTAATGTTTGATTTAGCCAGAAAGTACAGGGGCCGTTTTTTCCCCCTGGTCTTCAATTATTCCACTCGCGCTTGTTGAATCATTATAGCCAATTCGGTGCTACCACGCCTCATTAGCTATCTACCATCTCATATCCAACACGCGCTCATGGAATAATTGTTAAGTATGCCATGCAAAAGTGTTGCATAACTAGTATGTATATAACACAAGTACCTGTATTCAAATATCTATCTTGCCAGGCTGTGAGGACATCATTCTAGAAGAGCTGTCTCCCTCCACTCTTCTTCCCACTCTGGAATGGAGTTCACTGCCTCATGGATCAGACTGGGTCTACAGACAAGCCATGCAGTTTCTACAGGATGAGTTTGTCAACATCGCTCAATCTGATGCTTTTTCCTTCATTCCTAAAAAGTATTTGGCAGAGGCGTTAAAGTCTGATTTTCTGCAGGTATTTGATTGTCTATTAGCTTGTGTGTCTATGAACAATTATTAGAACTTAGTAATTATTAGTTATAGTAATTGGACTGAGTAGAGTACCATTCAGGGAGTAATCAGGGGAGTAATCTCAAAATGGGCTGAGCGTGCAGCACCAGGCCGATTTTAAATTACCAGTATAAGCATGATTACTCTCTGAGTTGTATATGGCATGAGGTGCAATTAATAATTAATTGTATCATTAAAAAAAATTCATGGTTTAGAAGTCTTTGAGAACCTTTTTTGTGTGAAAAAGTCAAAGAAAGGTTCAATTAATTAGGTATGCTAGTATCAATAAAATTCTGTAAAATTGTCACAAGAGTGAGATCTTGGTGATCTCACAGTGAGATTTACAAAGTCATATTAAGATTACAAGAATCTTACTGATATTTACTAATGTCACCCTCTCAAGTCAGCACTATTTACATGTTTTTTAAGACACTGGTCTCCTGCCCACCATCTACCACATCTATCACAAGGAGTTGCGATATACTGTACCACTGACCAATCAGCCATACCTCTGGCTTGGTGGCCTTGACGTGTCTTAGATTTGTCTCAGAAAACAGATTTACACCTTCTTGGGTGTTCATGGTGGTCATTTCCTAAATTCAGTTTGCACATCATATTACTAAATAAATGTTACTAGAATACAATCACATTCTTTTATAATTTTCTTCCTAGGCTTGTGAACATGATGTTTTGTTGTCTGTCATCAAATGGGGTGAGGCACAGGTTATTCGCAGAATGAATGAGCAAGGTGCGTAACCGAGTGATGTGTGATTGCTTGTGCCACATGACAGATTTGTCTGTATCTTTGGGTCAGGTAGCAGCTCTTACAATGTCTCGCATGAATGGCTCGCTACCCTTCATGAGAACAACAGAACAAACAACAGGAACAATGTACTTAAGGTGATTCCCTAGTATTGCATTGCGCATCCTCACTGCGCAGAATTTTACGCGTAATTAGCGCGCGCACATAAACAAAATGGCGGCTTTTTTCTATGTGGCTTGGCTCGCGAGAGAGAGAAATCATCGTTTTCTCGTAAACGAGTTCGGTGACCTATCATTTTTCTCTCTTAGTTCGAAAGTAGCGATCAAATTCTTTCTATAAAATGAATACAGATCAATTTCTATGGCAGAATAATACATTATCACTGAAAACGTGTACTTTCAGCAGTACTCACAAAGGAAATATAAGGAATTATATGGTAAATACAAGGTTTTCCTGCTCCTAAACGAATACGGTGACCCCCCTTTTTTATTTCAAAATTTAACTTCCCTTAAGGTAAACAACCAACTGGCAAAGTTTGGTTGGAAATCTATGAGCAGTTCTATTTCTAGGGAATTACCTTAATGCCAAAAACAATGGCAACTGCTGTACTAGAGGACCAGTGGAATTTCAAGCTTATGAGAGCTGCTACACTACTGGTATCATTCGGTGTGAGAAGAACTAGAAAAAACATTATTTTTAATAACATCATGAATACTTCTTGTTAATCAAGTTTAAGGTCCATGCTGTAGGACAATTTTATATGCCGTGCAAAGCTCGAGAGCCATAAATGTCATAAATCAATGAAAAATGAGGATCCGACAACAGTGTATCTTACAGAACAGACCAAGGTTAATAAGATGTCTACTTTGTCTGTCTGTATCTGCTCTGTCTGTCTTACTTTGAGGAAAGGAAAACATTTCAAGTCAGGGACAAGATAAGGTGGCCGCACTGTAGAGATGGAGAATATGGCCCATAAAATTGACTAATCGCAGTGCTGAACTATCGAGAGTTTTAACAAAGGTCTATGAAGCCCCACCTTTCCTTTTTATAAGCATTTACTTCACTTCAGCAGTCACTTTATTTCCCAAGGCCAGGGCTGCAAATAACAGTAGGTCATCGGACATTGGCTGACCAAAATTTGCTCATGTCTGACGAAATCCCAAGTGTGGTCGGACATGATGTCCGGAAAATTTTTACAGTAGTCTCCCTCGCAGCCGTTTTTAATGTCGTCACGCAACGCTCCTTAAAACGGCTGCGAGGGAGACTAATTTTACGGCAACGATGAATAAAAATCTGTCCGACTACCCTGTTGTTTTGTCCGACCAAGATGGTGTTTTAGTAGGACATGTGTCCTTTTAAGTGAAAAAAATTACTTGCAGCCCTGAAAGGCTGCTTATTGTCGGAAAGTAGGCTTTGCCCTCGTTTCAATTTCTTTTTCATGTTGTGCTACGTCTGTGGGTAACTCAAAACACAATAACTATCAGGTCAATGAAGTGTCTTTTCTATCCCTCCAGATCCAGTCCAGGACAACAAGAAGAATGCCAAACGACGTGAAGTGGACAACAAACAGCTGAAGAAGGTGTTGTCAGGTGTGATAGAACATGTGCGGATTGGTCACGTGCTTCCCCCTCACAGTGAGCTCCTGGAGGGTGTGTTCCGTCGGGGCCTCGCTGATAGAGGGATGCCCCTAGATATAGGAGAAGGCAGCTTTTATCCGAATCTGCCCTGGATGAGAAGGAGGGAGGAAAAAGACTTTGTCAGACCAAGACTCTTCTTGCCGTACTTTGAGGAAGCAAAGGTAAGGTTTATTGTGTAGTTAAGTTCCATTGTTTTAACTTGAAACAGTTACCATTGCAACCCTCGTGAATGTCAGTATTTCTGCTGGGAAGTAAACATTGACATTGGGAAAGCAATATTGGTACCTCGCCAACACTTTTGACATGGATTGTAGCCAGCAAAATCCATTTTACAACCTCAGTACCAAAACTATCTAACTCTTTCTGAAGCATTTTCCTTGACGGAAAGTGATTTAAAATCTTTTTTTTTTTTGCAGAGACGATTACGATCCTTGATTCTAAAAGCCTACCTTCGTAAATTATAAAACATTACACCCACTTTCTTTCTTTTTTTTTTTTTTTTTTTTATGGTAAAAAGTTAAAGAGAAGTTAGCAGTAGTTTGTCAGTGCTATCCTCATTGTCATTCTTCCTCTTTCAGGCCATTCTTGAAGAACACAAAGAAGCGGAAGTGGAACTGATCAGACACCGGATGTCACGTGTCAATCATAACATGCCCGACACCCTGTACATGGTGGGATCACAAAAGCGTAGCAACACGGCACCAGCTCTCTTTTTTCAAGCTGCAGCCGCGGGTAGGCTGGGACGAGATGAACGGCCTTCAATGGCCCAGAGTTCTAACAGGGATGACAACGAACTAGACAGATATGTAAGAAACAGGCGAACAAGTGAGGTGACTCCAGGTATGTTGATTGACATCTTGATTGACATTTTGATTGACATTTTCAGGGTGCAGGGTATTTCTCTATCCACGCACTGCTATTTCTCGCGCATTTTGGGTCTAAAACAGGAAAATGTAAAATCGTTGGGTCGTATTTGAAAGTCTTTTGACACCTTTGTGAAATCTTCGGAAGTCTTAACACTGCAGGGTTTCAAGTCTCACGCAATTGACTCGGAATTGAAATTAGGGCCGACAGACGTATTGTAACCCTTGAAGCAGCAGAATGAAAAACAGAAATTCTGTAAACAAAAGGTTGAACGTTGTCATCTAAGGCGAATCCCATTCTGAGTATAGAATGGGACGTACTCAGAAGAAAAAATTTTAACTTGTTGAAAAGGCGCACAAACCTGCACGAACCAATTCCTTGGTTAATACATTAAACAAACTGTATGGCACAGTGCGAGAAAAAAAGGAGAGGGTAGTAGAAAGAAAAATTAAGAAAAGAGAATTTGTAAAGAAACTCATCTATTTTCTGTTTCCCTAACTCCATCCCACTCCCACGGAAAATGATATTAGAGTTTCCTCGCAAGCGCCAGCACTCTTACTATTCAAGAGGATTATTTTAGTAGACATTGTTTTAATTTTCCGTCCTACTTTTTAGTTGAGAAAGAATCAGTTGGCGCTCTCAAGATGGCGGAGCGAGAGTTTGCTCTCCCGGATGTGGCAATGGAACTGCCATCGTATGTCCCGGATGATTATTGGGACAGAGGAGCCGGGCCTTCAAGTGCGCATCCTTTTGGAGTCGAGGTAAATAGCAAAGTAGCCAGAGGCGCTTGTTGATTCATGGCATTTCTGATAGATCGTTTCTGTCATTTCCACTTTGTACTTGGCCTTTTTAAATAATTCCGGAATGACTTTCATTCTGGAACGAGTTCATTCCATCCCCATGTATTTTACTGTAATAGTGTATCTGTTTACATGATACCGAGACGAAAGATAAGTCATTCCGATTTTCATTTCAGAATGACATTTTCGTTCTGGAATGACATTTCATTCCATTCCATTCTTCATTTCAAAACTAACATTCCAACATGAAGCTGCATCTCAAAAAACCGCATGCGGAGGCCACAGTTTGAACTCAGAGCGAAAAAACGTAATAGCATTTACTGTTTAGCCCAAAGAAACAGCCCTATGGTCAAATTGCTTGTTAAAATTGAAGATATGGCGCACGTGAAACGCCTTTGGTTGAGTCGGTCGACTTTGTAAACAGGACCTAAGTGTCCCCTACTTGTGGACTCCTGGTTTCATTCCCTTGATGACTCTCGTGGAGTCTGTCTGAATCGTGGACTATGAAAAGCCACTAATCCTTTCCCGATCTTGTAATTTTGTTCACAGATACCCGACTATGTCCTAGGTCCAGTACCAGATGTTGCTCTACCCTCCTCTCCCACCTCCAGTGTGTCGTCCTCTGGTGTCCCCCCTGAGTATTTCCAAATGGACCAATCACTGGAAGCCTTAGATGAAGATGGCCCAAGTGGAAGCAGCTGACAGCGCGCGATTGAATATTTTTTTAACCGAATTATATTTTTTTAAATCACTAATCTGTTTCTAGTCGCAAGAACAATGGTTACTTCAATTGTAAAAAAATCCAATTACAAAACAAAACGAGTACCCTCCGAACTATGTCACGTGGTTTGACCAAACATTTTTGCTAGGAACCCAACTGACCAAGAGTTAAAAACCACGGGCTCGGTCAGTTGAAATGGGAATTTCCTTACGTTTTCAAAATTGAACTCTGGATTGGACAGCTGGAATTGGATATAGGAATCTTTAGGGACTGTGCAGATGTTCCGACTTCTAATGTTGTTTTGTTTGTCAAGATAGAGCTGTCAGTTAATTTGACCTGATCACATTTTTCAAGTCGTTATACGCATTTTATCTATACAGTATTGAAGTGACAAGGTCACGCAATATCAAAGGAGCTATGTACGTCACGGACGTAACGTCACAAAGGACACATTGCCCATTCTTTCCAAGTCTATCGTTCGTAATCCATCCTAATCTTACTCAAAAGAAACAGTCCTTGTTAATTTTTCAGTTTATTGTCATTATTATTTCACGGTGTTTTTCAACCTTTAAAAAAAACTATTATTTTGAGGCTTCCTTTAATTTGAAAATATATTTTTTAAAAAAATCAGGAAAAAAGGACAACACAATGGTAGTGAAAGAGGTTCGACTGGTCAAAATAAGCCAAGTTTCAAATTAAGGTTTAACTGTTTGAGTACAGCCAACTCTCTTCTTATGGACACCTGATACAGGATCCAGAGTTCAGAGTTCGAACAAAGAAAAGTGAGCACCATTAGTCAGGTTTGTGTTTTCGATGTAAATCGACTAATGAGTCCACTTTTCTTTGTTGGAGCGAACTCTGGATCGTGTATTACAGACACCCGTTATTACGGACAAGAGTTGTCCCGGCGAATAACGGACTTTCCCTATTAATGGGACACCAAAAGTGTCCGTTATAGTGGGAGTTGACCGTACGTGCTCTGTGGTGCTTGGGTAGCCATCTGTGTTTGGTGTGTGGGTGAGTGTTATGTCATTGTCAAATGGATAGTTTATTTTCATTATGGAGTTTGGAATTTAAACTTTTTAAATAGAGACGGCCGAGAATCGACAAATATAGCCGAACCTTTTTAAATTTATTTGATAGTTATTTATTTTTTTTTCTTTTTTTTTTTTTTTTTCTGTTATATATTGTGTCAATTTTTTAGTTGCGTTGTGGAATCGTTCCATAACGGATATTGTAAAAAAGAATTTGAATTCCATCTAATTTAATAATAAAAAAAGTTGTTGAAAACTGATCTCAGTAACAGTCGTTTGTTGCTTCAGATAGCTAATTTACACTTCGTGAGTTTTGAGTTCGCTGTATACAGACACCAGCCATTTCAAATATTTACGTTTACTTTATTCTTAAATATGCATATTCTTCACGTTCACGGTGTTTCGCAACGCTTCAATCGTTGCGGAAGTTGCTCAATACTTTGCCACTTGAAGGGACTATGTCACGGATTTTACCAGATTTTTGAACCGCCAAAATTTATATTTGTGTCGCAGGAAACCTAAAGATAATAGGCCATGTTTATTAAAAAATTGCTATATTAGAGCACTGAAACTGTTAACGAGCATCTTTGGCTGCGGATGGCTCGGATGGAAATGGATTACAATTTAAAAAGTTAGGCAAACGTTTTCAAGTTGTTTCCGCGCGTCTTCAAAATATCGATATAATATATTTATAGCTGTAGCAGGATTTCTATCCGCAAATTAAGGTTATATATTCCTTTAAATGTTCAAAGAGAATGTTCATTTAGGTACCTACCACCAACTTCAGAACATTTTTGACCAAAAATCGGCGAAATCCCTGTCACATAGTCCCTTTAAAAGTCGTGCCAGAAAATTTTAGAATACGTGGATGCGTGGTTGTCCTCTGGCTTTGTACAACGAGATTTATATTGCTAGATATACAGTAAAAACCCACGTATAAGAACCTAAAATGTAAGAACCTGTTTGGCTAAACTTTTTATTTTAAGCCCCCTTTTCATAAGAACCTATTTAGCCTAAAATTTTCAATAGGTTTTTATTTTACAAAATGAAGGCACAGATGAAATGTATATAACACAGCATTTTATGGACACTGCAGCATGAAGACATGCATGCTAGTTCTTTGTATGGTTATGTATGGTTATCATCTAAACTGTATTCTAGATAATTATCCAAATCGAAATCTCGGACACAAAAATCCCTCCGAGAGTATAAAGCCCTCTCGAATATGCTTTTAAAGAAAAACAGAACTTTTCCGATTATAAGCCCCAATCCCCGTAGGGCTTGTTTTGTAATTTACGTTGTCAGAGGATGCTAAGGGTGACTGTAGGACTTGTTTTTGGTTTGATATCAGCGTTCGTTTAGAGAGTTTTGCTGTTTGGTATTCTTCTATGCACCAAAAGATTTCGTCTCAGTTTCTCGTCCAAATTGAAACCCAAAGATTTTTGAACGCAAATTTCTAGCCGAAAATAAGACTCCGTATATAATCCCTTCCCGAAATTGAACTGATAAGCCCACCTGATAAGGACGTTGAGCTAATATCACCGGTGTATCTTACAGTGGGTGCCAAAGGGCTTGTTTTTCTTTCAGCGGAATAGCGGCCCACAGATAGCAGCTTCGCCGCAACTCCCCCGAAAAAGAAATCCCTCTGGCACCCAGTGTCGATATGTCCATGCATACAGAATTAGAATGCTCATATCCTAGACTTTGTTTCCCCCATGCACTGCGTTGTATTTGTTGTTGTTGTTGTTGTTGTTGTTGTTGTTGTTGTTGTTTTCTTTCGAGTGGTATCGGCATACTGCAATGATGCCAATTCCTGGAAGATAGAATGCAAGCAGCATGCGTCTCGTAGATGTCCAATATGCCGTAAGGAATTCCGGTTATAAGCCCTGGGCTTATACAATTTCGTAAGGGGTTTTGGGTGGCCTAATAAACGGAGGGTTATATCCGGAAGGGCTTATAAGCGGAATAACAAAAACGGGAGTTTCGATCGAAACACGTTTTTAAGTTAAAACACGCATAATAAAGCAACCTTTAGCCCTGTTCAGTACTGTTATCCGGCAGTGGGGGACTTATATCCGGGAGGGCTTATAATCGGATGTATTTTTTTGTTGCCAGATAGATGGGCCTATAACCGGGGGGGGGGGGCTTATAAGTGGGAGGGCTTATAACCGGAATTTTAAGGTATGCAGTCAGCACGTGCTGAGTTATAACCGTATACGCTTCCCTACACGGTATAGTTACTTTATATCTAGAGAGGAAGCCACATCAGCTCTAGCTGGTTTTCATGCGGGTTCTCTATCCAGGCCAAATTTAAATGTGGAAATGTTGGTTTCAGGAGTGAGGAAAACCGGAGAACCCGGAGATCTAGAAAACCCTCGGAGCCAGAAAGAGGCAACTACAAACTCTACCCACATATGGCCCGCAGTCGCGTGAACGGTCTAATAATATATGTTTACCAGAATGATTGAAAATAGAAAAGGAAACGAAATGGCTTCATTAAATTGCTGCAGACACCATTGAGCAGATGGTAAAATTAGGTGTATTGTTCGGCGTTAAAACGTCTTCATTGACGTTTTAACGCCGAACAATACTACCTCCATATCGTGGTGGTAAAAAGAGTGTAAATTATGTATGGGCTTCTGCTAGTCCATAACAGTTTCAAACACTGATCTCAAAACGCCTTCGAATCAGTGGTGAGCCATGAGTTAATTTTGAAACAAGACAAGATCTGCTGTAATCGTAAGCTTGATGCATAGGTGTTCTACACCTGCTTTTAGAACAACGCCGAAGAATGCACCTGCATTTCAGTTAACTTGGGACAATTGCAAAATTTTTGTTGTCTCAACACTGACCAGGCAACAAGACCAGCGTTGATCCCAAACTGCACAGTGATAGTCTATCACCTCGCTTGTGGTTAAGCCGGGGGTTCATGTGAAAGCCGTTTTCCCACCGTTTAATGTGGGTTAAATGGAAATATCTGTTAGCGTTTCAAGCAATCCAAAAACTCTCTGCTCATTTCACAAAACTATGTTTTCGCAGTGTTTTGTGAAATGTTTTTGGGAGGAGATCTGATAGTTTTTCTCAAAGGAGTAGTAAAATTTGGAGAAATAAGAAATGTTGAAGATTAAATGCCATTTAAAAATTAGAATTTGAAGTTAAAAATTAGTAGGTGGACACCAAAACAGCTCCCTGGAGTGCTCTTGGGTGGGGGTCAACTGTCTGGTGGTGTTTCCTTAAACCTCCTAAAATTTCACTCAAATTCACATTTACCCCTGTCTTTACGTGGCGCGAAAACGTACTATATTTTTCTGCGAGACTGATAACTAAACCAGAAAGTTTTGATTAACATGGTGTAATTCTTGAAATTCGTAAAATTAATCGCAGTGTACGCGAATATTATTATTATATTAAGAAAGAGTTTGCATGAAGATATGGTTACAGTTAGAATTCAAATATAGCCCAAGTTTAGTTTTTTAAAAAAAAAATGATTAAATGCTTTTACGTCAAAAGACTTGAAATTAAAACTCCCTCAGGGTCGAACCAATTGATATCGTACGTAAGTCAATGAAAAGGCGAGAACTGAGAAGAAGGAATAGGTTGCTATGTGAATTCACTTTTTCTCTGCTGTTATATCATGCACGGGAAATTGTTCGTTTATACAATGTCTGGAAAGGAACTTCTCGTGTAGGTCTATACGTCGCGGCTGTAAATTAGCTGTGAATTGACTGTTTGCATCCATCAACCCTCACAATATAGATTGCAGTTAGTTTATTCCGAATTGGAATACTCTTGTTGCCGTGTCAGATAAGCGAAGTTTCTAAGGCCAGAAAAATGCAACTACGTGATTCGAAAATTCTCCGCAAATCAAACAATTGTAGTTGTAGGACTACACCACTAGCCTCGGACACGGAAAAATAGTTATTTTTTGTTTTGGGAATTAAAGCGCATTACTTGTCACCCAATTAACCCAATGTACTGTCTGAGAACCATGGCTACTAAATTGAAATCCATTCCTCGAATAACTGTTACGACATGACTTGTTAGCGTTACGTGATGCGAAAAACGCGAGGTGTGAAATGTGAACGTGGGATTCGTTGCGCAATTTAGTCCCGGTTGAGCGACTTCAAGTCACGTCTTGATAACCATAAATAAACAAGGCAACACCAAGGCAATATTTGAGTTTCCTTTTATTTTACCGATTCAACATTTGAAAGTATAACAACAATGGAACGGTGAAGCGACCTCTTAAATCTAAAACCTTTTCACAACATTTACAATTGAACTTTATTATTTATTTCACCTTGGTTTGTCCGATTTTTTTTTCAATGTCTTATTTTACAGCGAGTTGACATAGTAACATAGATTATCGGTAAACATCCAACCATTTTATATTTATTTTGAATCTAAATATTCACGATAAACTAAACTAAACTACCTTCTATACCTTTTTGTAATTCTATTTCTGCTTTTAAATAAAAATTGATATAAATTTTTAACTTCCCGTTTGGTTCGTAAATTTTACATTTGGCAATTTTATACGAGATAGAAATTTACAGCCGGAAAATGGTTCTGTTTTGCTTTTTGTTGAAAACTGCCCCTGAAGGAAAGTTATAATTTCAGGACGAGAATTTTAAAAAGAGGTTACGCAACATAAATAAAAAGAAATTTAAATATGCTATACCTCAATCAGCTGCAGAAAGGAAGGTCTTTATATTCACTACCATCGAACAATAACGTTAATTTAAATTTTCGGGATGAATGCTCAAATTGCTATTTTCGCTGCCTATAATGAAGATTATAAATTAAACTTTAAGAAAAAAAGTCTGATTGTTATCTACCTTGAGGAACTAATTTAAAACCCGCAGTAATCATCTAAAACTCATCATTTGCCAGTTAAAAATTGCACACTGAGTTTGGTATTTACTGTTGGTGGATTAACTAAGTTGCTTCGTTTTAATTTCTTTGATTATACCGTGTCGAACAAAAAAAGCCACTCGGGTATACTTTTGAAAATCAAATAATGTGCAAACGAAGCTACTGTTTAATAATTAAAACTAACCGCACTTATTTCTCATTTAAGTTAAAAAATAAAACAGGTTGACTTTTTGAAGAAAACATAAAATCTTACTCTAACTGAAATTACAGAGTTTTGAAAGTGTAAGCAATTTTTTTCGCGTTTAAATGAATAGACCTCCGCAGGCAGCTGGACAAATATCGCAGCGAGATGAGATTAAAAGATCTCTGAATATTATTCTCCCTAATATAAATGAATAACGACACAGATCTAATCTGTGGCGATTTCTATCAAAAAAATTATTAAAATGTCTCCGTACACCTGTAAATAACAACAGCTGTCAGTTAAAAACTAGATTTTTGTCCCACTTTGGGATAGTAAAATCAGTTATTCGAACTCTTGCGACTAATATTTTACAACTGTCTTGCATACTGGGGAGAAATTATTTGGTTGTTTTTTCTGGTGGCGCCGACACGGTCCTGTTTAACTAAAATTACTTATTTCCACCTTAAAGATGGTTTATTTACTGATTATAACTCGACTTTATACCTCAGTCAAAACAAGTCAAAGCATTGCGGGCATGCTGCGAATCCGGTATTCTGGAAAGCCCTTGTTAGTTCTGATTTGAGACTATCCGTATTCGCCACTCCTTGTTCTCTTTGCCGAAGTATGAGTAGAAATAGGAGTAGAAGCTTATTTCTGCAGACAACTGTTCCCAACTCAGTCAAAACAATTCAAAGCATCGGGGGCATGCTGCGAATTCTATATTCTGGAAAGCCCTTGTTAGTTCTGCCTTGAGGGTATTTGTCTCCCTCACTCCTTGTTCTCTTCTTTGCCCCAGTAGGAGAAGAAATAGGAGTTGACACTTCTTCCTGCAAAATACTATACCCATTTGCTCTTGATTTCTCGACCTTGCCATTTGGCGGGTCCCCTGCGCTTCTGCGGTTATCGTGTGCGTCCACACCATTTGACTGACAAGAAACCTCGTCCGCAAATTTCACGCAGTTTTCGTTGCTAGTTGATAAAGTGCGCGATTTCTCCAGCGAGGAATTGGGAAGGTGCAACACCACTTGTTCGGCGTCCGCGGTTTTTTGAAAACCCACTAATTGAACGGCTTCGGTCGAGCCATCCTTGTAGGCGTCCACATCCGTAAGTGATCTGAATCGTCTTCCGATGAGCTGCCCGAATGAAACCGAGTTAGTTTTCGTTTCTTCTTTCTTCTGGGACTCCTTGTTTTGATTTTTCTTCTCGTCTCCGCCCTTTGTCCCGTGGAAACCACCCCGCCTGGACAACACGTTCTGGGGCTCTTCCATCGCCGCTCTCGTCTTGACGTCGGTCCGTCCAGTCACTGGAGAGAAGTTCGCGCCGGGTCCGCGGGGACTTTGTGGCTTTCGCCTCACCGCATTGATACTCACTCTGAACATTTCCTTACAGCCGGCTCTGAACTTAGCGTTAAACAGTGCGTAAATAAACGGATTGCAAATGCTGTTGCAGAGTCCTAGCGAGTAGGTGATCAGTCTCACATAGTCTACATTGCTAATGGCCTTCTTTACCGTCCATTCAATCGCACTGATGTAAATCAACAACGGCAACCAGGTGACAAGAAATACAAAGATCACCGTTAGGAACATTTTCAACACCTTCTTTCGGCTCCGGATAAACGCCTCCACGGGTCGCGAGTCGCCGAGCTGGCCGCTCTTCCTCCTCCAAACAGTCAGATAGATTTTAGCGTACAAGATAATCAGCGAAGCCAGAGGGATCAGGTAACCGAACAGACCCAGGAACATCACGTAGACAAGACCAGAGAGAGTGGTGGAAGGGATGGTGGCGCAGTACAGCGAGCTTTGGTTTGTGACGGGGTCCACCGGTGTCTCTTTCAACGTGGTCAAATACAGACTCGGAACCACCGCAAGTAGTGCGTAGATCCAAGCGGCAAGAATCAACTTATTCGCCGTGCGATACGACATGATATTTAACGGATGCACCACAGCCTGGTGACGATTCCATCCGATTGTAATGAGCAGGGTCATGGACGCTTCAGGTGACAGGTACTGGAAGAATCTGCCGATCTTACACAGCGGTAAGCTATAACTAAAGCTGGCGATATCGTCTTTGAAGTTGATCACCAAAAACATTGGAATAGCGAGAACGCTGACTATCAGGTCGCTGATTGCGAGATGTAGAATGAAGCGGTTCATGACAGAGCGCATTTTTTTCGCTCGTAATATAACAGCGACGACGAGGCCGTTACCGAGAAAGCCCACCACTGCGGCAACGCTGAGGCAAACCACGATCCCGATCTTGAATCCATCGTCGTGTTTTTCAATTCCTCCTTGTTCGTGACCGCCGCTTGTATCATTGCTTGAGACAGCCATCTCTTGGGAACTGATGATCTCTAACACTCGCTTGCCAAAGAACCGTTTGTTTTGTTTTGTTTCCCTTGGGCGCACGTGTATTTATTTGACGACTAAGCGAACTGTCCTCACTAACGCGTGGTTCATCTGATATGACCGGAGCGAAGTTTATGATAGCGGGTCAAGACTTGGATGACTTCACGTCGAAAGATAATCTTGTAACTTTTCCTAGCTGCGCTCAAGTTTCAGTGTTTAGGGTGTTCCTCGAGTTTACGTGACGTTCAGGAAATTTCTCGATAAGAAAAGCAAACCGTTTGGATAAACCGTGCACGTTGTTGACTCTTCAGTACGTTTTGGGCTTACCAAGGTGATGTGATGACTTCATCATATCGCTAAGCGGCGCTAACATGCAAATATCAAATACTGCGTTGTGATTGCGAATTGTGCCAGTATCGATTCAGTTCACTGACTCTTACGACCACAAAGCGTCTCTCACAAAAGGGTCAGTCAGCTGTAAGAACGTTAGATCCGATTTACAAACAGTATTTTTTTCCGACTTGTCAAGCACCGCACGGCGTTATTAGTCGAGGAGGCCAAGGGGAGCGTATTCCAAACCAGTCTTCGAATGATGTCTATTGTCGGAAATGAGCCTGTTGTGCTTTGAAAAATAGGTTGCAAATTTTGTTATAAGTCTGGTCTGTAATCACATTTGCTTTTGCTTGTGATTGGGTAAGACGCAGCTAATGACATTCTATTGTGAATAAAAAATTTGGAACTCAAATAATTAACAAAGACCTGAATTTAGGTGTTGTTATTGTCCTTTCAAAACACATCGTTTCGAGGCTTTTCGACGTTAAACGGTTGTTCGAGTATTGGAGTAAGCGATAAGTAACTCTAAAGGTTATCAAATGGTCGCGTTGACCTCGGTGTATTAAACAAAGGCAAAATGGCTGAAAATGGTCAAAAGTGAAATTAATGGCTTTTAGATAAATACTCGTGAAATCAGCAGGTGTTAGACGACAAATCCATTTAATAGGTAAACACTTTTACGGCAAGGCCACAAGGCCACACTCGGTTCCCATGATATTTTGCCTTAGCGTGACTAAAAAATAAACCTGACATGTTATTGTTTCGTTTACAGCGAAACTTCATCACGTACAAGGGATTAAAATTCAAATACAAATATAATCTCGAGGTCACGAAAAAAAAAATGAAAACAAATTCCTCGAAAAGGCACTTTTTCTCTAAACGGTTGTTTTGAGGTGTAATTTTGATTTAATTTTTGAAGTTGGTTTGAACTTTTCTTTTTCGCCAATGAAATTATTGATTGATAGCTAGATAGATTCCGGTTTGATATCGTGTGGCGAGTATTAGTCTTTATTCAGTGCTGTTCCGTGATCGCTCACCGGTACGTACTCAAAACGGAAGACAAAATGCGTCACAATAGCGTGTCTCGTGTTGAAAGAGGCCGAAGTGAGGAGACGACGTAAAACGGGTCGGAGGGAATAAACACGGTCATGCTTGAAGATTTTTAATTCAAAATGAATTATAGCACAGAAAGAGCTCTTCAACCCCAAACCCTAAAATTCCCAAAACCCCTCCAATTTTTCAAGTTTTGTTATTTGTTATCATATTGCCTGGGAGCAAACACGGCCCAAAACAGGCCTACTCCCGAAATGGCGCGTTTAGCATGGAAAATTAAAAAAAAAGTGATGACCCAATGACAAATCTGTAAAATTTGAATTCTGGAAATTGGCAACAAAAAGTCCGCTAGAAAAGTTTCAAAGAAATGAATACAATGAATGCTAAACTTGAAATCGGGACTGCATTTGTTTTCACTCGGGATATACGGGAAAACTTTTGGTTTTTTTTTTGTGTGGTTTTTTTTCAGTGCTATGCATTGGTTGAGATGGGAGAAAAGACATGGACAACTTATGCCTGAAAAGGTGTTTCCTAATTAGTATTCTACTGACAAGCTAGTAGCACCGTGCAAACTTGGGAAGGGAAATTACATTTCAAGTTCTGTTTCTTTATTAGCTCCTTAAGGTATCAAAGAACGCCTCTCATTAATTAATTTGTTTATCTCTTAGTATTCCTTTGTAACAGACTACGAGCTTCCCCCCTTTCTCTTAGCTCGCTAAACGAGAAGCGAAAAATAAGCCAGCGAGAGAAAGCAAAGCTGAACCAAGGGATAAAAAGGATCAAGATCGTTAAGGTTTTGTAACACTAAACTTTTCTCTTTTCTAAACAGTCCAGTGGATCGATATAATTTGAATCCAGCTGTGTAGACACAGGGCTTTCTAGATTTCCACCAATATTAACACCTAGACAAACAACGCAATATTTTGTGCACAATGCTGCACGTCTTCTGCATCTACCTCGGCTCTTCCATGGATTCAGGCGTTCGCTAAATTGGGAACAGCGCGAAGAACGTGGTGGTATCTACAACCGTAAAATTTGTCGCATGCAATGTTGCCTACAGTGATTGGAAGGGGACTGCTTTTTACTCAAGTGGGACGCCCACAAGCCGTTAGGCAAATAATAATAACAATAATAATAATAATAATAATAATAATAATAATAATAATAATAATAATAATAATAAGAAGAAGAAGAAGAAGAAGAAGAAGAAGAAGAAGAAGAAGAAGAAGAAGAAGAAGAAGAACAATAATAATAATAATAATAACTTTATTTATATACTTGCCGTAATTTTATGGCGTCATTTCTCTGGTCTATAAGAGTGTAGACCAAGGGAAAATGTGGTCGATTTGTTTTGTACAATAACACGGAGAATTAACTGGCGAATTAGATCATGTGGATGGAAAATCAGTGCGAAATCGTTTTGCCCTGTTCTGCAGTGTATTACCGGCTCATATTTTTCGCGTTGTCTTTTGAGTTTATATGCAAATCAGTGGAAACTCAGTAATGTATGAAAAGCTGTTGTGCGCAGTGTTGCGTAACGCGTGTTGGCAGACTGTCCTTTGTAAATAAACTAATATCCTGATCCTAATTGTAGATACAATAGTCTGTTCAAGGACGAAGAAGAAAAGTCCTGAAAAAAATTCAAACCGTATAGAACTGAAGGAAGAAGAGTGGATCTGATTATTTATTACAGTTTATTTCGTTTTGGCAGCGAGTTCATGTCGGCCACTTATTCCTTTCAACGTTCTCGTGCAACCCACGCACGTAGACATCCTCTGAGACATCCTATCCGAGTATGCATAACTTACATGAGAAAACTTTATTATGGAGACACGGAACTGTTGCTAAAGGAAATGAAGCACTCGAGCAGAACTTTTGGATCCCACAGTTGTGGAAGTCAGTCAGCCTTTGTGATGATCAGAGTAGTCGGAAATGTCACCTTACGCAATCGTCCCTCCACTCGACATTTCAAGTTAAATGAGCTAATTTGCATATTTTCTCGTATCAAACAACGTGGTATTGCGTCCGTTTGAATATGCGGAAAAATAGAATGATAAGGGATCAGTAAAGAAACGATAAGCAGTAATTGTTTGATCAGTTACATATAAAATAACACGTGCGAAACTGTAGATAAAATTCCTTTCTTACAACTATATTTCATTCAACAAAGTGAATAATTGAAGGAATAAAATGAAATGGAAAGCACAATTCTTTCTCTTCCCCTCAAGCGTGATATATGAACTGTCATGGTTAGCACAGACATCAGTTTTTCTTTCCTGACTTTTCCTGATTAAAGTAACATTTCCCTGACCAAATAATACAAAATGTCGGATATAATGGCTTGGAAGTCATACACATACCCACACTGATCAAATAGCCTGAAAATCGCCGTGACAATCATGAGTGACCAGTTATTAGGAAATCCAAATAAAAGCATCATCGAGCTTGGTCACGTATTGATCGCCGGGAAAGATTGCCAATGAGTGTTCCATATTTATTTATAAATATCACTGACTGGGCTGTGGTCACACCACGGCCGACTACTAACTAAAGTTAACTGACAGAGATAACTTTAGTGAGCTATTTCTCGAATGTGACTTCTTCTCTCTGCTTACTCTAACTATAGCTGGGAAATTTGTGCCTCGGTGATCCAGAACAATACAAACTAACTTTTTGCCCAAGCAGGAATTGATTTTAAGTTTACGTCTATAGGCTTATCGGCAGAACTATCTGCAGTTAACTGCGTTGGTGTGACCGCAAAGTCGACCGCAATCATTAACTATTTACTAGTAATGCTAGTATATAGAGTTTCCCTAATGGTCGCGGGTCGCGGGTCGCGGGTCAGTCGCGTGTCGCGGGTTAAATAAGTCGCGGGTGAAAAAGTCGCGGGTTTGAAAAAAGTCGCGTGTTAAAAAGTTGCGAGTTTCAATAGAATGATTATCCAGAGAACAAAATTAAACCGGGCAAAGACGCGGTAATGATCGCGTTTTCAGGAACTACGTATGAACGGGAGAAAAAAGTCGAACACTTCCCAAACTGCGAGAACGAACTCCCAATTGCAAGTGAGGAGGAGAGAACGACAAGGGGAGAAGGGTCGAGCGAGAAACAAAAGAGCCGAAGTGGGGTATGGGGGCGTATGCTGTTCGTGGATCGGTGCCTGGGCAAAGGGGGAGGTGAGCGTGTCGCTCTAGGATGAGGAGCTCTGCGGAGTAGTTTGGAAGTCTGGGCGACTTTTTAAACCCGCGACAAACCGCGATTTAAAACCCGCGACACGCGACTTGAAACCCGCGACCCGCGACCCGCGACCATTAGGGAAACTCTAGTATATAAAATATATGCTGACGCACAACAATGTCTGCCGTATTACCTGAAATTTTCGCGACACGTTAATTTCGCGATTAAAAAAAATCGCAAAAATTAAAGTGACGCGAACAAAAAGTGTCGCGAACATAACATGACGCGGAAATTAAGTGACTCACATTATATGTCAATAATCAAGAAAGGATGAGTTTAGTACCACTGATCGTGAAGGAAGGAATTTTCAATGTAAATGGATGTTGTGGTCAATCGACTCAAGAACAATTATTCACGTACAAGCATGAACTTCTTGTGGACATTGTGAGAACTGCTCTGTTGTTACTGTTGACATTTAGCCTCGCAGTTGTGTTTTTTTGTTAAATTTGACGTTATTGTTCAGTTGATTAAGTCGCATTATTTTATTCAAGTACATGTCAAATAATATTACTAAGGAAATGCGCATTGTGTCTTAATTAAAAAACGCGAAATTAAAGTGATTCAAAATACAAAATTTTCGCAAAATCGCGAAATTTAAGTGACGCGAAATACGCGCACCTCAAAATCGCGTATGGGGGGAAATTAATGACATTAACATGTCGCGAAAATTTTATGTAATAAGGTAGCCAGAACCTAACAACCCATTGACGATTTCAAGTTGTTTATTTAAAAAAAGTATTTTTAAAAAAAGATTGCGCAAGGCTCGTATCATGGGCAATATAAAGACAAGAAATAACTTGCGAAATAGTCACAGTCCAATATAAAGACGATGTTTTCCTCTTTGAATCAATTAAGAGTACTTAAACAGAGTAGTCAAGCATTCAAGCATTGATAAAGTGGCGTTGGTTTGTTTTCATCAACCGGCTTAGTCAGTTCGCATTCAATAAGAAATACTGATATCTCCTTACAAAAAAGAAACAAAATTACTAAAGATTATACGACTCTGTATATTCAAACAAAAGTTTCCTAACGCTAAAGAAAATGTACTGAAGGAAAATGAAAAATCTGGGGTCACTGGAGTTAAGTGAAAGAAGTTTGATGAAGTTTGCGTGCGTCAAAAAAAGACGTCAGGTCCGCAATAAATTGTGCAATTCAAGAAAGCGCGACATTTACTGTTATTCTTGCACGCAACCGGGTTCAGCAAATTCGATTTTTAGTTCAAAAGTTTTTTTGGCCCAATATTTGGACCTGCACCTGGCCAATCAACATTTTTTTATTAATTGATTAAAATTGTCAGTTTAAAATCCCTTCTTGTAATTGTTGTTGTTCAATTCTTTCTCCTTTTCTTTAACAACTTTTAAAAGTCATAATACTGCTTGGACTGAATAACAATAGATGTAGTGTAGAGTCTTATTTTTACGGCCTTCTTGCGGGAAATGTAGTTCTGACCTGACCACCCGGAATGATAGAGGAGTACTCAAATTTTTTCCTCCAGTTTTGCTACAGAAGTAATCAGATTTCTACGCTTTATCTGTCAGAATTTGCGCTCAGGCAAAAAAAAGAAATTATAAAACATCAAAGTCTATAGTGTCACGTAAGCTGTCGTGAGTAGGAGACAATGCATCTTGAAAAAATTTGCAAATTTTTTCAAGTTTGTCGTTCGAAATCCGTCTTAATCTTCGTCATTCGAAACTATCCTTGTTTATTTTTGGGTTTTTATTTCTTCATTGCAGTTTTTCTATTAAGAAAATTATTATTTTGAGGTTTCTTTCAATTCGAGAGTAATCAGAAAAATGACTTAAAATATCGTGACATTGCTCCTTTAAACCCACATGCAGCTGAACAATGGGGTGTCAGTTAAACTGTTTTAAAAAGTGTCACGATTATTACTTTTTACTCGATCTACAGTTTCCAAGTCCACAAAACTGAAGACAAATGGTTGTGTGTTTCCCAATTCTCACTTTCATTTATCTGTGAAATTTATTGTCACGAGTACATGTATATAACCAGGAACGATTCGTGTTTTGGAAATTTTCGGTGACGTCATTGTGCGAGACAAGTTTCCGTGATTTCTGTTTGCGATTGTCTGAAATAACAATTCGTAGAACTACTTTTCGTGACGTTACCAGTCACGTATCCATCTTTGGAATTTGATCACGAGCAGTGTTGACCGATCTGAAGGTCCCAAAGAGCGAGGGGTGGGTGGCGGGGAGGTGGCCGGAGCCCAGGCCGGGAGCCCTAATCCCCCTTGGGACCCTGTTGTCTACAGCCGAAATATTGAAAGAGGTATAGGAAGGTACTACTAAGCTTGTCCTTCCCTTTTCCCCTTTCAATGCAAACTCCAAGCAACCTTGCTGTAATATGCAGGAGCCCATTAGTAATCGGATAGTTAAATTTCTACAAGAAACATTTCCTGTCTTGGGTTGTACTGTCTTAGAAATTTAGGCAGGTAGAAGTTTTCCTTTTTTTCAATTTTTTTTTTAATGCTTAACACGGCGATCCGGATGAGTAAATAACAGTCGCAAATGTATTTGTATCTGTTGTGGTTTTAATTGATCTTTGGTTTAGAACTTTTCAAACCAGTTTGATTTTTATTTTTCGATGTCTCATATAAGGAATCAAACTGGTTTGAAAAAATTAAACCAAGGAAAAATTTAAACCACAACATATACATAAATTCGGTGAGTGAGAAGGTTTACCGACCGACCTTCTCCTTTGGTTTTAGTTTCTGTAGTTTTGGCGGCCGACATAGAAATTTCCCTCGTAAAAGAAGGCCAATTTAATATTAATGTTTAATATTTCATGGTTATCCTAGCTTGAGTCTTAACACGTTCTGCAGAAAAGATGGAGGAAGATGAGGAAGAACGGGAAAGGCCTCTTCAGTTGGCACTTGTGTTAAACGGGAGTCGCGATCCCGTTTCACGTTGTGTTCTCGCAAATTAACGCTTCACACATAACCCATCTAGTTCCCATCTCACACATGCGCTCCCTTAGCAAATCACGCAACACGTATCGTAACACGTATCGTAAGCATCACGCTCTATGTTGGCCCAATTCACGCGCACGCATAAACACTCTTTCGCGTATCGTATCGCGTTCATTTTTGCACGCAGCCAATCACGCGTCACGCAAAACTTCAAAAAATGTACCCTGGCTTACATCTTTGAATGTAGAATGTAAAATCTTTTTACGTAGAATATGAAAAGGGTTGAGGAAATGAACGCTATCACGAAAATCAAACCTTTCCAAACACAAAGAGCGGGTTAATTATTGATGGTAATTTCATAAATCAACTCAAGCGATTAATTATTCTGTGCCGCAAAACAATAAAGCTTCCTATCACCTTGACAACATGACCTTTCCCACAAATGCAAAGTGGCGGACTCGCGTGGACTACATCCGAGAAGTTAACCAAGAAGCTAGAATCATGAACTGCTCGATAGATAGTGCCTAAAACGTGTAAAATATGAGTGAGATCTTCAACAGAAGAATCGCAGCGAACAAAGAGACGTTTAACGATCATGAAAGGTGAGTCTGTTCGTGCCAAGATACAGGCGGTGCGGGCGACTAAAGATCGCTTATCAAGTCTGGCTGAGTTGACTTTTCGATTCCGTGGAATCTTTCGTGATTTTCCGGCTAAAATACGTTTGTTGTTGAATTTCTATGACTTGAAGAGACAATGCGTTGAAACATGGATAGAATCTAGGTTTTTAGCGATCTAGAGCTATATTCATTTATATACTAATAGCTCATCACGATCATAATACTCATATACAATCTATCAGTGTGTATTTACATAAACATACGTACGCTCTTTCGTCTTGAAATTTAATTAGCCATAATGTCGATATCATTTCATTATATTAATAAGGTATAGACCGTTTTAAAATTCCCCTTCCAATCGTGGATAATTTTGAATTTACTCTCAAACGCTAGTTGTCAAAAATATTTCCTCGTATATCCGTCCTGACACGTACAACTACTGAAAATGTTGCGTTAATACTTTGTTTATATAGTTCTTTGATGTTGATACCTGACAGGAAGGCAATTATATTTTATGTAATTTAGGCAGAACGTTCAAGGGTGATTCTTTTCGCTTGATTCTTTGGTTTTGAAAATGCTGGTTTCCTTGATTTGTCGGGTCATCTGTTTGCCACATGGGCACTGATCTACAAAATACGGCAGATCAGCTGACACTGAAATACTTAAAAGACATCCATGGGAGGTGGAGGAAGATACCTCTTATCTCTTTAATGTAGCACCTCTGAGCTGTGTCACTGCAATACTAGAACAGTCAGACATGCCACCAACTGCTATTCTCATGTTACATCTGACACCTGTCAATCACTTTGCAGCTGTACACCTGTCATTCAGTTAGATCAACACACACACACACCCAGATACCAGTCGAAAAAAGTTGAAAGCCATATCTGCGAAACATTATTTTCTTTTGAGAATAGATTGGGTGGTATGTCTCTAGCCCACGACGAGCATCTGACTCGTCCCCAGTCGTCTTCATATAGCTCCACCACCTTGCATGCATGCTTCTCCCCGTGCCGCATGCACCAGAATGGTGCCAATTTCTTAGAGTACTCAATGCCATGTTATATTGGCGCATCTCGTTTGCCACTTGAGCATCTTCTGATATCCTTTTATTCCAAGGGAGATAAAGAACTAATTTCTCCTTACAGTATCAATACATAGTGAAGCCGTCATGTGAAATAAGGAAACTCTTCAAATGGGTTGGGAAGCAGCTCTTGTAAGGTCTTACATGAATGGCTCGCTACCCTTCGAGAGAACAATGGAACAGACAACAGGAACAAATGCCCCAAACCTCCAAAGCAATAGAGACTGCTACATTAGAGAACCAGTAGAGTTATAATTAAGCTTGCCAGAGCTTTTCACCACTGCATCAACTTGACCTTAAACTACCAAAATTCTCAAAGCAAACAGTAAAAGAAATGAGTAAAAATAACTAAAAAGAATTGATATTCTATGCTGGATTCATCGTGTTCACCTGATCACTGATGGAGACTGTAGCATCTATGTTAAAGTTTAAATCTGGCAAATAACATGTGGTTAAGTTGCAAGTTGCCATTTGGCAAGGTGAGGATGTCAGTAAGTGACTGTTGCTGTAAGTTTTTCTAAAATCAAAATTCACATTTACCGGTACCTTGAATTCTCCCTAGGGCTTAAAATTACTGACGAAACTCTTGAAGATAGATTGGCATATGATGAGATTTTTGTGGAGTACTTTAACGCCTTTTTGGTATTACCGGTGAGTATACTTGAAATAATAATTTGTCATGCTAATACCAGAAGCATGCTAATACCTAATACCTTTTTGTGCTAGAAGCTAGTGCCTTTTGCCAACATACTGAATAGGTTACACTGTACTTCAGTTTATCATTGATTGATTGATTGATGATGATGATATTACGATAACCCCTTTATAGAATGCTGTGTGTCAATCTCAGTTGTAAATGGTGCTGCAGTGTTTTCCCTGGCCACCATAATTTTTCAGAGGGGGGCGGGTGGGGGGAGGGGGTCGGGTTTGACATCACTAACTTGTCTTTCTCATGGGCACAAACCTGGACTTTGGACCCAGACTCTTATATTAAATAACCTTGCATTTGGTAGTCTGAAGTGACGCCCATCTCCTTGCTAGCCCCTTTCCTTCCAGTGTGTGCTGGCAAGGCCTCTTGGGGGGGGGGGGAGGTAGGGTGAGGAGCCAGCTGACACTTCAGACCATGTATTAGGCAAGTTATATCAATGTTTCTCCTCTAGTACTCAGCTAAATGTCTGATAATTAAATAAGGTGTGGCAGACCTTGGGGTGTAAAAAGTCTGCATGCAGATGTCTCCTGTTATCTTTGCACTTTTTATGGACACAATGACTATCATTTTACATGTATTATAATTTCTAGGTGACAAAATTACCCTGTTGTTTTTTTTTAATCATAGAAGTATATAAATTGCAATGTTGACATTTTCATAGTTAAGTCTTAAACTCGCCTTTAAGTTTATTTTTAATTTAATGACGTACCTGTTATTTAATTATCAGGCTTTCATCAAGCGCCTGCAGTACGACTCACTTTCAGGGACTTTCAAGGATTTCACTGGAAAGACCGACTTTGATTTCCAACAACTTCAACCAAGTCAAGATGCAGAGGCTGATGCGAAACAGAGAGAGAAGTCCATTGCTTGGGTGAAAAGAGAAAGACTGCCCTTGTTTTTAAAGTAAGGATAATAACAGGAAAGGGAATATATGAATTGCCATATATTTGAATTCTGGGAAATAGACTTTACACATGAAAGATCATCACAGTTGAGACATGTACACATGTTCTGGTATTGCATAGGTAATGGGTTCCAATCCTGCTCAAGCCTGATTTTTTTTTTCAGGCTGTCTTTTCACAACTGCTTAAGTTGCGTACTCAACTGCATTGATCTTTCGTGTTGAAAGGGTGATAGCATTATTAACTGAAAGAAATTCTTAGTATTATCAATCACAACTCAACTCATATAGCGACTTGTAGCTTATTTTGGATGGTTAACATTTCTTACAAATGTACATGACCCAAATGCCCGGCCTGAAAAAAAATTCCATTTTAACTTGTCTTTCTAGCCCATTGGAGGTAAGTCTTATTTAGCTAATTCTAGTAGAGTTAAGATTTTTTCGTGCAAGAGGAAACACAATAAATTTTATAAATGACCACAGCTACCGTTTCAAAATGTCCGCCAATTAATTAGTTTTCGTTTAGAGTGATATCTATAATCTCCTTTTATAAAAGCTAAATAATTACAGCTACAACAATTTTACAAGAAAAAGGACTGTTTAGAATAACAAGAACCGATACTAGAGTTTTCTTTACAAAGTTCAAGACATGTTCAACTTGTATCTTCGTAAACAGTGAGCTGTCCCTCGTCGGCGAATTTCGTTTTAAATTTAAGCTTGTGAAAGATTTTTAGTCCTAAATACGGGTTTAAAAAGGTAAAAAGTTTAATATTAAGGTTTAAACGATGATTAATTGTCTCACCTTTAGAATAAAGCTTATAAATGCGAGCAAACGCCTGTCCTTTCCACTTTCTTGTTGATCCGAACGACGGCTTGGCGGCAGCAACAAGTGGGTGAAATTTTGGCGGGAAATCGGCGGCACCGTACGTCCCGCGTACGTCACGCTATTTTGACTGTTTTTCTCTCAAAAGGTTTCTCTTTACGTTGACTCGCTGCTTATATGTGTTTTTAACAAATAAAATTAAATTGGTTATCTTTCTATGTGAAGAGAATAAGAGCAGGTTTCAAATGAATAAAATTAAATTGTTTTCTTTTTCTATGTGAAACAAAAAAAGTTTTTATGTACGCGGCTTTGAATTCGCTGGGAGGAATGGGCGTTTACACTACCAGAAGTTTTTGGCGGGAAATTAATAGACAGAGCTGCCCGTTTTGTAAATTCTGTTCTTTTGTTATTTTTAACCTCAAAGGTTCTGTTGTAACTGTAAGTTGAATAATTAATTTCTTCTAACATTACTTTTTTAATATTGATTTTTTTTGCGTTCTTCGTCTTCTTTTACTAAACAGCGTTAGCCATACAAACGCAAAACGCCCCGCTTTTTGGCGGGAAAGCGGCGGCCTTCTTATCTATACTGTCTTCGGATCTACGGATCACTATTTCTTTTTTTTTAACACTCAGCTCTCGTAACGCCTTTTTTCTTTCAACTCTGTTTGTTCCAGAACCCGTCTGTATCTCGAATACAAGCTCTGCCGTCTCCTTTTGCGCACGCTCGACACTCGGACCGCCCGTGTCAGCAGCCGGGGTCTTCGAGGCTACAGCCGGGCGACGAGTTATACAATATTTAGCCCCGTTGGAAACGGAGCACGACCATCCAGTCGTACTTCAAACCAGTCCTGGCCAGGAATTTTAACGCGGCATTTTGGAAGGAGGCCATTGGGTAGTGCAACAAGCTTGCCTGCCATGATGAATTTGGGTCTGGGGCAGAAGGCTGAAGGAACCCATGACAAAGAGAACGGAAGTGAAAGTAACAAGGAACCGGAAGAAAAGATAGAAGGTGAGGAATATACTGCATTTCATTTACTTCTAAGTGGACAAATCAGTTAAAAAGTGTAAGAAACTAGATGAATGAGTGAAACATTGCAACATTTGCTGACTTGACCGAAATGTAAATCTTAAATTTGTGGGAGGCAAGGCCTGTGGTCTTTTTGTTAGGGCGTTGGCTACACGGAAACCGGTATCAAGCCCCAGCAATGATGCGCCAACTGGCTCCTCTAACGCAGAGATTTTAATTAATTCTATCTTTAACCGTTAAATCTAAAACTGATTAGATAAACTCTAAAACAATTGGGAAAGCTGGATAATTTCTCAGAGACTCTAAAGAAATTACTTGGAATCGGGAACAAAAAAAATGCTGGTAAAACTAAAACTAATATTTCAGGATCCTCAGAATTTGCGGGAGACCTTCATCGCTACATAATTCTGCTTGTTAGAGTTGTCCCCCTTCCTCCTCCTCCTCCTCCTCACCCCCAACTCCAACGTCTACTTCTTGTAAGTTGTGAGGTACTAGGTTCCAGCGGAATGAACGTTCTTTCTAACCACTCCGGATTAAAGCGAAAGGAGTAAGGCTTCTGCCTGTCTTTCTGTCTCGCGACAGACGGGTATGAAGACGAATTCGCCGCAAGTTACAATCTAGAAAACGCTCTCAAACATTATTACACTTTTTTCTTGAAGGTAATGAAACCACTGAGGAACCAAACGCTGGCGAAGGCGTGACTCACGCAAACGACGAAACCGACAAGGACGAAATAAATCACGAAAAGCGCAAGTCAAGAGCTAAAAGTGTCACGCTTAAAGATGAAGCCATTACTCGCAGTTATTCAGGTATGTTGTGTTACGGCCGTGAGCGGGTGATTTTTGCTTGCCAAACGCAAGTGAAGCGATTTTAAATGAAAAGTCATTGGAAGCTAGGGGAGGGATGGAGGCGGCAAGCATAATTTTCTTCCGAAAAAACCCCTAGCATAATCTTCTCAAAAGGAGCAGGTTCTGTAAAATTATACCAAATAATTGAACTGGAAGATCTGAAGTAATCGTAGAGCTTGAATGAACAATTAAAAGTAATCGTAGAGCTTGAATGTACAATTTGGAAGACATCAGCATTTTTGGGCCAAGAAAATTCTCGTCGCGACCAGCAAATTCAAATGTTCAATTTTAAGTTGACGAGTCCATTTGCCGTATTTGGTGATAGCGATATAATGAGTTGATAACCAATCAAAAAGCGAGAACACATGATACAATGACCGCAGTCGCTGAGTATTTTATCTTAACAGGTAGTCAAAGTAAGCTTTGTTAAGCTGTAAAAAAAAGAGGAAAGATGCATGCAAGTAACGCAGGACTCATTTTCAATCTTTATTCTTAAGAACCCGTACTCAACGAGAATGTGAAAATCAGACCGGAAGAGACAGAGGAACCGGAACCGGAAGACGACTTATCAGATATCCCGGATAATGAACTCGGTGCCGTGGTGGAATTTGACGAGGACGAGCTTGATGAAGCTCAGACTGAGGCTGATGTCAAAAACATCACAACTAAGCATCAAATAACCATCGAGGAGCTAAAGAGAGAAGTACTGGGCTCGGTACGAACGCATTTCCTTTATAAGATCTTGCTTGCATCACTGTTTACACTTCGAATTTTCAAATTCATCCAAGTTAAAAACATAATTTGTAACTACAAGGAGCTTAAAAAAAAATAGTTTTAGTACAAAGTTGAAAAGAAACGGGGTGATTGTTGGGGATGAGGGACGGGGGGGGGGAGGGGTGATTAACCCGAGAACCCTAACATTTTTACCGTATTCAATATGTATCCCTCATACTACTATAGTTGCTATATGGCACAGATACTATTAATTTTATATCGTATAATTTATTTGTCCATACGTTTACGATAACGAGAAGATCAAACAACAACCAGGAAACAAAGATCGCCTTATTAGGCCTAAAAGTCAATTTATTAAAGCTTTACAGCATATGAATGTAACACGGCTTCTTAGTGTGTACTAACTTCAACACGATGAAACTGGGTTTCTGTGTTATCTGTTTCTCAGTTGCAAGGAATGGAACTTTTCAAGACGTTCCTCGAGGACACGTCGGGTAAACATCTGTTTAATTTCTGGCTGGACGCTGAGCGGTACAGAGATAGTCTAGAGTCTGAACCAGAGGATACGCTACGGGAACAAATGTCAAGACTGTTCAGGTAGGTAACAGTTATTGATAACATAGGGGTGGGGGAGGGGGGGGGGGTGACATTTCCCATATACAACTGAAGGAGTGCTCGTCGGACACCTTGAAAACGCCCCTAAAATCTACCAGGATCTCGTTTGGAGGGCGTGGCTCAAATTCATTTTCACCCCTGAGAGGTACCAATTCTGAAACAGCACATCTTCCAAACTAAATGTTTATCTTTTATTGCTGAGTTGAATCATGAATGAGGCCTAAATAGAATTGATATCAGTTGACTGACAAATAATTTCGGGGACACTTTTAGCTTGATATACCGCGATAATTCTAACAGCGGTCATTTTAGTTACAGCAATCCACAAATTTTAACCCTAAAAGGTACGCTGAGCACCTCCGTCAATTTTACATGGGAGACCCTCTCCCCGATTCGAATTCAGTTACAACGCTTTTCCTGGATTAAACATAGTTAACGATTGCGAAATACTCCGTATAAAGAGCGAGCAGCTTTTGATGGTTCAGTCATGAATCCGATAATTAACGTAAATACATTTTGTTTTGGACAGGGGAATCCAGGACAAGTACAAGAACTTCCTGACAGTTGACGCAAAGGTAAACCGCTTATCTTTTGTTGTTGTTGTTGCCACTGCTGCTACGGCTGTAATGGAAAGGTCTCACCATTGTCAATACCTTCTTTATACTTTTGTGCTATTAAGTAGGTATTTCTGGAGCTTCCATACTCATCACGAAGAGCCGCGTATTTTCAACGCATCTCTAAACCCCACTTTGGTACAGGTCTGTTTTAATTTCAGTATAAACGAGTAGCTTTAACAAAGTTTATCATGTTATTAAAGGAACAGATCGAAAGGGCACTATATCATGGGGGCCTGACACAGGACCTCTTTGCGAGAACGCAGTATGACATGCTCAGAAGATTACGTTCCTATTGGATCCCAAGATTCCTTGTTCACGTGGAAAGAAACAGCGACTTTGGGTAAGGCACTCAACTAAAAACAGACAAGATTAAGTTTATCAAGTTTCTTAATTTTATTACGCGTAAATTTTGTTCGCGTTGTTAAAATGCTTCGTTATATTCCTATAATAAGGTAGTTAAATGAACATCAAGAACGATCTAAAACCATACAATTCCTTTCTCTAACTAGTTTCAAAATTGTTAAAGACAAGGTAATTTGATTGATTTTTTTTTCAAACCTTTTTGATGGCAACTGTTTTCTTGGTGTCCTTTTACATCGCCCAGTTGTCCAGGATTAAAGTAAGTGTAGACTTTACGGGGAACTTTTCTGTTTCTATTTTTTTAACTTCAGTTGTTTTTCGAACAGTGTCAAACTCTAAAACTAACAAGAAGTTCGTTAGTTCGTTTGTCCGTCCGTCCATCCGTTCGTTCGTCCGTTCGTTCCCCTCTTCCTTCGCATTCTTTTTATTCGTTCGTCCCCTCTCGCCTTTGTTCATTTAATATGGCCCTTCGTTCGTTCTCCCACAATCTTAATTAACTTTACCTTTTTTGACGTTCTCTATCATTTTTCCACAGAGACCAGTATATGGGGTTCAATGACCTGAATCGTCCACCGTCAGGCTTAAGTTTCTTTCCCACGCTCTCGTTTGCTCATTCCTTGCCACCGCTGGGAGAATGGTGCCGAGAGGTTGTTCGATCACGGCAGTGGGACCGTGACATCATGGTGAAGGAGAATAGAAACAAGTCCGCGCGGAGAAGACTGAGTCGAATACCAGAAGTGTAAGTGTCAGCTATGAACAATATGTGACTTATTGACTTCATCAAAATTTCCCTTAAAAAAATCATATAAAATTTATAGAAAGCAATAAGCAGCTAATCTGTGGACTCAAATTAAGGGAAATTTGACTTGAAGAAATTGTTCCTTTTCGACTCAGTAGGCTCAGCTTTCCTTGATCTTTCTAATTCTGAAAGGCCTGTTGAGTGACGTTTAGTACCAGAAGTGCTTAAGGTGGTACAAACTGACATTATTTCGAGTGGTATTGTGCAATAAAATAACGGTTGTGTTGTGGGTATGTGGCGAGGCTGCGCTCTCTCTCACTCTTGCCAATCACCAAAGACACAGACAATTCAGTCAAGCAGTGGTTCTGGTTTTACTTCTGATTGGCTGAGAAAGTGGCAAAGGTTTAAACTTTTTCTGTAAACCAATCAATATGCGTAGTAATGCAAAACCAAAGCGAACGAGAATAACCTTCGACTCTCTAGTGAAAATCGTTGTAGCACTAGGTTTATTACTACTGAGCTACTTTGCTCTAGAACCGGACAGAAACTTAACTGAACAATTCAGCAAAATGGTGACATGGCTGTTTTCGTCTTTATTTATATTAACCGAATTCATAAATACAAGTTTTTATCTCTTTTTTTTCTTCGTAGGAATGAGGAGCAATTTACTTCAGCTCTTCGTGGCGAAAAAGAGGCTGGCTGTCCTTTCAAATGCTACCTAGAAAAGTAAGAGCTAGTAAGACCTTAAAATCTGAGTAACATTCTTAATGGGATGATATGTTTTCTTATAACAACACAGTTAAAACTTTTAGATGGTCCACTGGAGTCCCGATTTCTCCAACCCTTGAATTCTCGAACCTCCGGATGACTTAAACCTAAAGCCATTTTCCTTGATATGCTTCAGTCAGTCGAACACTACAATTCCCACCCCACCCCACCCCCCGATTTCTCGAAGTAATTTCCGTTTTCTTGGAGGTTCGAGAAATCAAGATTCCTCTGTATGTGCAACTGTATAGGTCTTAATTTATAACTAAACGTTTCTTATTTCGCTCTAAATCTGCAGTAATTCCATGGACGACATGTCTTTGCTGTCCTCACTTCTCTTCTGGTTGGATGTGACCGATTTCAACGCTGCAGAGAAGAGGTCTGGTGACCGGTACCTCAGACTGGTCAATGCTTGGGCGATATTTAACAAGTACCTCGCTAACGGTAAATGGAGAATTAGCTTAAGTTTGGTTCTGTTTATTAGTTCGTTTATTTGATTGTTTTGTTTTATTTTTGTTGTTAAGCTGCTTTTATACCTGCGCTGTTCAAAGAATGAATCTTCATAAGTGATTAGTCGTTTTGTAGACCGGTTTTGCCGCGGGATTTCGTCTCCGACTATGTAAATGAAAAATTCATCAAGTTAAAACGAATCATAACCGTGAAGGAGGTTTGGATACCAAGTCTTAATAAGTATAGATTTTTACGATTTTATTTCTCCGTTTACTCCGTAGCCTTTGTTTCGATTGAGAAGATATATATTAAATACTCGAGACATTTTCTCATCGGCTATCCAAACACCTCGAATTTCGTCAAAAATACTCCGCTGCTCTTTGTATTTTCAACTCTTTTCTCGATGTTTGATATATTCTCGAGATCAATCTATTTAGCTGAAAAACGTAGTTGGCACACTTAACCCTTAATATGCTGAAACTTCTCCAAAAAAACAGGGGGTTTTTTTAACCGTTAATCGATTTTCTTGGCTCTACGGTGCTAAATTTCTCTAAACTTTGCTAGAAATGCACTTTCTGACACTGCAGTAGGTTTTTGATGCAATTTCCATGTAAAAATGTACAACATTTTACTTGGCGCATTTTTTTTTTTTTTTTGCTGAACCGTTCCGATTTTTTTTCCTTGCTCCTTTCCTTTTCGTTTTACTCTACTTTCTTATTCTCTCTATCTTTTACTCTGTGCACCCCTTCTACTGGCCTGAATAGTTTTGATCTTAATCAATGGAAAACCCTGGAAAGGAGACCATGATCAAGTACGGGTATATTGGCCTGTTTTAGCACCAATTTACACCAAAAACTGATCACGTTTTTTTTCGATTAGCTCTGTCAGAATGCAGTCAATAGTCAAGACGGACACTCCTGTGTAAAGATCTATCCAAACTCTATAAGTTGCACGTCACAAACATCTGCTGACGTGTAAATTGGTGACATCATAAGTGGTTGAATGGCCTTTCCTCCAAATCCCGGAATAATCCGGACTTAGCATATTAAGGGTTAAAATTAAAGGGTGCTTCCTTCTTTTCTCTTGAACTTCATCAATATCTGTCGTAGCATTGACAACTCACAGAAAACGGCCCTAAATTGGTGAAATTTCTCTGATATCTAGATTCTGGCATGAGTATTGGACTTCCTCAAGGAGAGAGACAGAGACTAGAGCGCATACTCCACTCCACCAACGATTTACCGCTGGCCTTTTTCAGGCCGGCTCAGGTAAGTAGACGTTAACGTTTGAATGGTTGCTTTGTCTGTATCCGTAATCGACGCCTGTTGGTGTTATTCACCCTCATGAATCCTTGAAATGTCGACCTTTTCTGTCACGGGACATTTTGCTGAAATGTGGTTTAAGGTGCGTACTAAGATAAACCAAGCATTTATTGTGAATTTCATCTCCAAAAATATTCAAGAAGAATTTTCCTCAGATAATGATCTCTCTGAAGTCCCGGGAAAACCTTGTTGCAACTCAGAGTTTATGTTAAAAAAAATCTCTCCCTAGGTTGTGAAACGTTTTCTAAACTTGCAAAAAAATCGTTATCCAACGACAAGGAACAATTCCTATTTGCAACGTGATTTAATTAGACGCGAAATTCATGCGAAAGCCATTTCGTTGATAAGGCATTTCGAAAAATGCAACCCCGAGCTTTGGAAGCTTCTTCAATCCTTTCCTCTGCCTGCAGAGTTACATAAGTCAAAAGGTTTTTGTTTTACTTATTTCTAACGTTGCCCCTCACTTTTAACAGGACCATGCTATCAAACGACTCGAGCCTAGCTGGGAAGCCTTCAAGCAATACGAAGAGGAAACATTTCTAAAGTATGTTTTATTCCCTAACTTCTCCTAACCTTTTTATAACAAACTTAGTAAGGCAAGTCATGAGAAATAACCACCAGATCATCTTAAAAAAAGAGATTCTTTAGCGAGAGGAATTTTAGAAAAGGAAAAGAAAACAGATAAAAGAATTATTTTTTACCCTTGGCGTAAAAGCATACTTTGGGATTTAGGAATACATCATAATCTGTTGTATTCTGTAACAAAATTTGTACACCGTATTCCATTTTACATTTATTTAAAATAAAAGTTCAAGCTTTAAAAGCTGTCATCACTTGTTATAACCTCTAGACTCCATTTTTCAAATCTTTTGTTTATAAATTTGAATAAAGATGTGCTCTGGGAATGTAACTGGATTAAAAATCGAAAGTCGTACTCGTAGTCCGATCTGAAGGTCCCAATTATTATATGAAGACTGTTACAGTATTAAATGAGAAGTATTTACACTCTTAACCTTTCTCATTCTCGTCCCCATAGCCCTTTCGTTTCTCTTAGCCAACTTGGCACGAGAAAACGGAGGGCTCTGGGGACACATGATTTTTGAATTAATTCGAATTTTTTTTGATTGGCTGTTTGGAACAAAGAATTCCCTAAACGGAAGTCGAAATCGTAAGGGCTCTCTCATACATTCTTTTGAAACGTCGTGACTGCATACATGAAGACCGGAAGTCCTAGAATATAGGACTGGAAATCCTGTGTCCCCAGAGCCCTTCGTTTCCTCGTGCCAAGGCTCAGCCGGCTAAGAGAAACGAAAGGGCTATGGGGACGAGAATGAACCTTTCTGGGTCCTTCTTTTTCCAGGCCTTTTAAAACATCTTTCGACCGCGCGTCTATGATATCAAGTGAGAAGGCTGAAGACAAGAGTCGTTATTTCTCGCCTTCTTCGGGGCGCTGGGTGAAAAGGTAAGCCAAGTGAACTTTTTTTAAGGGTGCACTGTGCGTCAAAACAGTGCTAAAATTTATATGACTAGTTATCTTTGCACAAACACGAAATGTGTCTAGAACACCAACATGAAGATATCAAGTGAGCTGTTGAAAGGAAACCAAATTTTGATTAGTTTTCAGCGATTTTTCCAAAACACAAGGGCCGAATTTGAAAGTCTGCCGGACGTTAACGTTTTTAAATCTAGATCACGTGTTTCTTATAATAACACCCCTTTGAGCGCTAGTATAGTAAGTTTTAACAAAACAGGGCCATTATTTTAGGTTTCCATTTATTCTCCTTTACACTGTACAGTCTTGGCAAAAATGCAGCACCCCCCCCCTTTTTTCCAGGCAGTGTTTATGTATTTATTATTATTCCACTACTACTAACCGACAAACCAGTAATATAGCACAATTATTGTCGCATTCTCTGCCATATAATTCTCAATGAGGGGTGGTCGAGTTAACTATCGCTCAAAGAAAACGAGAGGGAGTGGATTGAGAAGTTTTGTGCCCAGGTAATGACTAACGAAAGACACTACACAAATCTCTATGTACCTACGTCATCCGGCAGTATATATGGAATTTTTCAAGTCGAAAACACATGATCAGACGCCTCTTGAGCGGGGATACAATTGAACGCGCAAAGCAAAACGTCCATTTGCTCCGGCTAACTTAAAAACAATGCAATGCCCAATTTATCACAATAGGCGATTTGCATGATGACATCATTTGACTACAACTACCAGAATCCTTCGTTTTTTCTTTTTATCATTCTAATTAGAGCAATTGTTTTTCAAACCCCACTGCGGATTCAAAATTTGAATAATAAAAGAAAAGCGAAATGAATTCTGGTAGTTGTAGTCAAATGACGACATCGTGCAAATGTGCTATTTATCACAATGTTTTCTAGACACCCTGGTTCCACGCCTTCCCAGAGGCAGAGGCGACTGTATACATCATTAACAATGGCTGAGGAAATCGACGCCAGCCGCTCGTCGCCTCGAACTGAATCACCAACAAGACCTGTCCTCCCAGCACCGACTAAGGTACACGACTCTCCCACGTCAAGTACAACTTGGCCGCCAGTTTTGTTAGAAAACGTAGAAAAAAAATCCAGGAAACTCAAAGTTTAAATCGCATCTTTTGATTCACTTTAAAAAGTCGTATTTTTTCGGTTTTGAAGTAGAATCGTAACATGTTCTTTCAGATGCAGTCCATAAACCATCCATATTGTTATAAGTTATTTTTGGTGCAAAATTTGTGGCGTAATTTTTCCCTCCGTGCGCGAGAATTCAAGGTGACGTATAACGTCAGGGATTTTAAATGATGAGTTTTCCTTTTAAAATTCAGTTGTTGTCGGAGGCAAAATTGCTAGATTCTAACAGAAACTTGTTGTGTAAGTGTTCTAATTTACACGAGGTATTTTTTTGCATAGCTTGAGGAAAACTAAAGATACGTTTTCGTTGGGTGCTTTCTTAGTGTCACGGGTGTTAAGATAGATTAAGAGTGCAACGAGAAAGGTGTTTACCCAAGCTGCTTAATTTTCCGCACTGCAATTCAGTTCTACCTGAAAGGGCACTGGACTTTTAAGCCTGAATATTCTAGTGAATTGTATTCAAGATTGTGCAGCGGCCCCTACTCACGCTGAAATTCGAACGATTTTACAGTCTAACCTTTCTTATATTTTAAATAACTGTGTCATTCAATCGTAGGCTAAAAAGACGAAAGCAAAACCAAAAAAGAAAGCCAAACCATCCAAGAATGTTTCCTTTGACGCCAAGAAAAAGAAGGCGGCCGATTCCGATGACGAAGGGTCGGATAGTGAAAAGAAGAAACAGGGTGAACCTGCTAAAGCTACTGTTCCGGATTTTGTGGACGTGGTAGAGAATAAAGGGTAAGAACGATGAGTAGCTTGGCTTGTAACGAGTATGAAAAACTCCACGAATTTCTTTCACTCCTCAAGGGGTACTGAAATTAAAAAACTAAACAATATCTCAAATTCCATTTTGTCAAACAGCAGATAATAACAACACTACTTGAAAGTAATGCTCAATAGCTTTCATTTGAATGGTCACAAGCTAGGGTTTCATCTACAAAATTAAGATTGAGAATCACCATTTACGGCATCATAAACAAGACCACATGAAAGTACTGCTCAATAGCTTTCATTTGAATGGTCACACACTAGGGTTTCATCCACAGACTTAAAAGTTAGAACCACCTTGTGCGGCATAATAAACAGTACCACATGGAAGTACTGCTCAACAGCTTTCATTTGAATGGTCACACACTAGGGTTTTATCCACAGACTAAAAGTGAGAACCACCTTGTACAGCATAATACACAGTACCACATGAAAGTACTGCTCAACAGTTTTCATATCAATGGTCACACACAAGAGAATTTTCTTGTCACACACGCAGGTTTTATCCGAAACTTTAAAGTTAGAACCACTTTGTTTAGTAATGATTTTGACCTTGTGACTGAAAAGATTACAATTTGCTAATACAGAGAATATTATTGTTTGTTTTATGGGTATATTTAATATTCGTTTTTTTGCCAGGACCATGTCAGCCTTCAAACAATATGTTCAAAACATGGAGGGAAGGCAGTCGTTGAACCAACTGTTGATGTATTTGGAGATCGAACAATACAACGCTATTTTACCAGCGAAAAAGATGCAGAAAACACAACAAGCTACGCACATTTACAAGTAAGGAGTTTTGGACGTTTCTGGGCGGCCAAGTTTATTTTAATTTTTAGCATCCATGCAAACAGGCTGGCATGTGAGACATGGAGAAAAAATATGGGGGAACGGAGCGAGCAGAGCGCGATCTGGGCAAGAAGAACTAGAACGGGCTCGTCTTTCCGACAGTTTTCAGCTCGCTCCTTTCGCTGACTTCGTAGCACTATACCAAGACTGCTAGACGGTTCACAGCCTCTCTATTTTTCAACGCAAAAAACGCGAGAGAATCGGCGAGCGCGAAGCACGGGGAGTGTGGATAGGGAGCGAGCGAAGCGCATCCCGTTTTGCGCTGGCGTCCGTTTACTCGCTGCTCTTTCCTGTGTTCAACGATCGAAGAAAAAATACGAAAAAATAGAGGGCTGTGAACAGTCTGCCAGACTGAGGGTGTCTCTCTTTTGCTCTTAAGGGACGAACGCAGAAGCAAGCTAGTGCCATATACGAGCGGTGAAGCCACGAGTTGCAAGTAGCGTGGGTGCCGGGCGCGGGTGCTCGCTCGTATTCGCGTTCGTCCCTAATGTAATGTAATTCAAATTTTGATTTTTTTGTCTTTCCTTGCAGAACTTACTTCGACCACACATCTAGAAGGTAACTACTGGTATTTATTTTTATCTATTTTCCTGATAATTACATTTATCTTTTGCACGGGTACAGTTAAATACTCAAACATTGTTTTATATTGTGTGAAAAAGGGTATACACCTTTTTCCAATATGGCGGAAAATACATTATTCTTTTGTTTTCATGATAATTGGCCTTCGTGGCCTCGATCGCATCTTCAGAAGTCAAAAGAATTTTTGGATTAAAACGAGGCCATGAAGGCCAATTGACATGAAGACAAAAGAATACAGGTTTCTTCGGCCATTTTGGAAAGAGGTGTATTTCTGATGCTCAATTTATATGTGCTATATTTTTATGCGTACATGTAGGTCGGTAGGTCTTCCCCAATCTCTACTCAGCCAAGTCGAAGGAGAGAGACCCACATCTCCAGTCTTCACTGAGGCCCAACAATTTGTTCTAAGCGATGTCCAGACATACTTCAAGAGTTTTTTCAAGGTAACATATTTCAATAATTTTTTGTCATGATGCTTGAAGGTGTTTTTCATGATGAAATTTTGCTTCGTACTCGATGACATTCTCGACGCCAGAGCTCTTGTCTTTTGAACGTGACTGACGGCGACAGCCATGCGCAAAAGAGAAGTGCTCTGGGGTCGAGAATGACTCAATGAGTTATGATTCGTTTGACCAATCACAATCTGTGGTATTCGTTTAAGCATGCGCAAGACGCCGCTGGACGGCGCGAGGGAACACCGAACACTCCAGGAAGTTTTAACAAAGGAGACACGTTTGACAGCTCACAGAGTTTCCTGCAGTTATACAGAAGAAGAGCGAGGAAAACTAAGGTAAGTTTAACAGCCGAAGAGTGATACCTTATTCTTACTAATTTTCGCGCGTACTATTTTCTTAAAATTTAAATGTTTGGAACTGCCACTATCGACCTTTGAAAAATCTTTCCGTCTTGTTTTCGACTGGCACCCTTTCAGCTCTGATTGTTTTCTTTACCTAGTAAATTGGCCAAAACCTCTTTAGTACAATCACCAAAGTTTCCGTTTGCAGGCTTCTTGTAGTTACATTGAACGACATCTTTGTATATTTTCAGTAGTTCCTTACTCCTTGACGATTGAGCAATAAAACACTGACAAAATCGCAAAATTTCATACACTTTGGCTTTAATTTTTCTAGCAATCGCAAAATTCGCCTTCCAAAATTTCGCGGAATCAAAAGAACGCGCGAAAATTAGTAAGATTAATGTAACTTTGAATTTCCTTTGTCACGCTTCAATTTAGGTCGTCACGGAAAGTTATTTTCTTCGGATAACGGCCGGCAGCAAACGAAACAACAGAGAGACTAAATTTTCAGCTGTTTCTTGTTATTTTTTATATATTTTTTTCATTCTTTCAGAGCACTGGGCGATCAGCTCCCACGAAAGATGACAAAGACAACTTCAAGAAAGTTCTTCTGCAGTCGATGCACGGACGGCTTTCTATTAAAATGGAATATTTCAGGCGGTATTTGCAAACGCACGGCGAACCCGATGGATTTCCTCGCCTGGAGAACGATCTCATCTTCTATTTGGAAGTTCAGAAGTTTAAGGTAAGGAACACTGTAGTGTTAGTATGAGAACAGCCCTCCCCCCCGCCTCCCTCCCTCCCTCCCTCCCTCCCTCCCTCCCTCCCTCCCTCCCTCTCCTTCCTTCCTCTCTCGCCATCCCTCGTGCCCTTCCTCCGTCCCTTCCTCCCTCCTTCCTTCCTTCCCTCCATCCTTAGCACCCTCCCTCTCTTTTTTCCTCTCACCCTCCCCTTTCCTTCCTTCGTTGCTTCCTCCCCTCCGTTCCTCCTCCCTCCCTCCCTCTCTGGCTCCCTCCCTCCCAAATAAAGCATTATAAAATTTGTGATGTCCCGGATGAACTTGTCTCTAAGTTGCTACAAAACGAATATTTTTATGGTTTTTTTTAAATCATCAAACCAAAAAAAGAATTTAGAACTTATTAGCTACGAAGTCAAAGCGAATGATATTGATGATAGAACCAATCTACTTTGCTTCATGTTTAATTTTAAGGCTGCTATATTCAGTCATTCCTAAATACCCAGTAATTTTCCAGATACTATTTCTGCAATAACTCGGTTATGAAAAACGCTACAAAGCCATAATTTGGGCGAAATGTTTGCGAAAACCACGAATAGTTGAAACATTTTTTCTTTTGGTTATTCGCAATATACATGTAGTTCCTTCATTACAGTAATTCCTTTCGATGCCTCTTATAAGTCCTACAATAGAATCCAAATTTCTTGGATCCTCTAATTCTCGAAACTCGATCCGATTTCTCGAATCAATATTCGTTTCCTTTCGATAGTACTTTGTAATTTTAGAGCAGTTTTCAATTGAGTGTCGTAAAACCAAAACCAAAGTAATTACTCTGGCCAATCACAAAGGACACAGACAATCCAGTGAACCAATCAAAACTCGAAGCAAATACATGTAGCCGGCACGAAGCGCGGGAAACCGTGCGCGAGCGTGTCACGATTGGTTTTGGTTTTAGTTCTGATTGGCTGAGAAAGTGGCGCGAGATTTTTAAGCCAATCACTAAGCGTAGTAATGCAAAACCAAAGCAAACGCAATTTACTTTCGACACTCAAGTGAAAACCGTTCTACCCCCAATTTCTCAAGCCTCCCTATTTCCCGGAGCAATTTTGGTTTCCTTTGGAGGTTCGAGAAGTCGAGATTCTACTGCATATACCACTTGATACTTAAGGTCATTGCCCTGTATTGCATTGCGCATCCTTACTGCGCAGAATTTTACACGTAATTAGCGCGCGCACATCAACAAAATGGCGGCTTTTTTCTATGCGGCTTAGTCCGCGAGAGAAGTAAATTGTCACTTTCTCCTAAACGAGCCTGGTGACCTATCAATTTTTTCTCATATTTTTGGTGTAGCGATCAAATTCTTTCTGTAAAATGAAAACAGATCAATTCATGTGTTTGAAAAATAAATTATCGCTAAAAAAGTGTACTTTGTTAGTACTCGCAGAGGAATTATAAAGGAATTATATGGAACATACATGGCCTTCCTGCTCCTAAACGAATCTGGTGACCCCCCTTTTTTATTTCAAAATTTAAGTTCCCTTGAAGTAATAAACCAGTAGGCGAAGTTTGGCTAAAAATCTATGTTCAGTTTTATTTCGGGGCAATGACCTTAAAATAGGATAGGATAGGATAAAAGTTTATTAAGACACGGTTGGGAAAGAAAGGATTTTGCCTAATTTTTTTTTTTTCTGTCTGCAGGAACTATTCAACTACATGGATGACGTAAGTTTGTGCCTAAAATTTGATATATATCTTTGTTTGGTTTCGCAAATATCAATTTACGTTCCTGCAATGAACACTTCTTGTTTTTCTTGTTTAGGTTTCTCTAAATCGAAAAGTAGAAGCAATCATTGAGTGTTTCTTGGACTCAGCCACCCCTCCCTGGCTACAGGTAAGAACCGGGGGAAGATCTCCGACCCAGATCCTCTCCGTAAGGAGGAAAACGGGGTTCACCTGTTTAGCCTACGAGCAGCCTCTCTATTCGGGGGCAACGTGAATCTCTGTTCGAGCGCCGAAAGCGCGATCCCGCGAGTGTTCGCGGGCGAGCGAAAAAGCTCGCCCAGCGGCTCACTTCGCTCGCCAAAACTTGCGCCTTCGGCGCTCGAAGAGAGATTCACGTTGCGTCCGAATAGAGAGCCTGCTCGCAGGCTATCACCTGTTTGGCATACCTTCCTCTCCTTCCCCCGCGCGCTGCATGACAATATTCGCGTCTGCGTCGCTTGAGGAAGATTATCCTTAAATTTTCTCGACTTCGCAGCGACCCTCAGCGGAAAGTTCTGATTGAAATCCCGCAAATATCGGACTCCGGTTGAATTACGCATACCTAGCATACTGGCAATTCAGGGGTGACGGGTAGACTTGCCAATCATTCTCTACTCCAGAGCTCTTCTCTTTTGCGCATGACTGAGGTGCCTTCATTATGCATATATGACGACAGATGTCTAAGCACTGGGGTTGAGAATTCGGGTAGCCTGCGTTGCAGCCGGACGTGTCACAAAATCCTCGGGGTTTACAGTCAACTCTTTTTTAACGGACACCTCTTTAAGACGGACACCTGGTGTTGGTCCCGTCCCTGCCGTTTTTCAGTCACTTCACTGTAACTAATCTCTTTACAACGCAGGCTAGAATTCGGGCAGATTGGAGCTGTTTTACGTGTCACGCTCTAACATTTTGCTCAAACCACGCGACGTCACGCAGAAACCCTTTACAGCCAACTCCCGCCTTGCGGACACCTCGCTATTACGAAGACTCCGTTATTACGGATGGGAGTTGAAGTCCCGGCGAATAAGTATTATTGAAAATAACTCGCGCTACTACGGACTTTCCCTATAACGGACACGAAATTGTGGCCCCGAAGGTGTCCGCTATAGTGGGAGTTAACTGTACCAGCCTGAATAAAGCGTGACTGTTTGATTGAATGCCCTCAGGAAAAAAGCCGCACTGCGGGGGACGACAAGGTCGCGCTGAAAGAGTTTAAACATCCATCATTGGCGTCCATGCATAATTTATGTGAACTTCCAGTGATCTATTTGCATATTTTATAGACATACATAAGCTTAGTTACAAAATAGTTTAGTCGAGAATACGTTTAAAGACATAATTACTATAATGGTACTTAGACTTTACGAGGAACATTAGGCAATTGCTTAAAACTTTAATAATTTTAATGTAGGCAATACAAAAATACACCTTGCACCTGCTAAAATAAAACACGCAACGAAGTAAATAAGTCTTTTCAGGTGATTAGAAATTCGCCGTTAATATGCATTCTTTTTTTAAATTTTCACACATCTGTCACTACTACGCCTGTAAATTTATCAATGGATTGTACAAAATGAAAGTTGTATAAAAAATAACATGTAACATAATACAAAAATAGCGATAGCGATTGCCCGCTTTCATAGATACATGCCAGTTTGCAAATTTCATCACCAAGATCTTTGACCGGACGTGTTAGTAAAGTTTGCAGATTAAACATTTCACAGGCCAAATAAAATCCCATTTTCTCCGACCACGCAAAGAGACGCGCGTAACAAACACCGCTCGCGCCTTATTTGCTCAACTCGGCTCAAAATGACGGCTGTTGTCTCGCGTGACAAGGCTTAACGAGACACATTGTTGCTCATGATGTTTCTTGGCTGAGCAAACTGGTAGGGCACAAAACAAATGTTTTCTTTCCGCCATGCTGCGCAAAACATTAATTGCAGAAGCAAAGTGTTTCTGAAAAAAAAAAAAATAGCAACATTTTTTTGCGTGCGTCGTCGTTCAACTCGATTACGAACACAGCCCTTCAACTCATTGCGTTTCTTTGATCTCCTCGCAACTTCGCAACGCATCTGTAAAAATATGTCCCGGTGGGTTGTCGTAGGGAATTTTCATAAAATCTCCATAAAACGACTTTAACATGTCCTCCCACTCTCGGGGCGCTGGCAAAGCGAAGCCATCAAAATCCACCTCTGTCAAAGGAAATATTTCGCTCGCTTTTCTCACCGTCGGGCCGTAAATAAATCTTCGCATGAACCAATTCGAGTTACTGTACAATTCGAGGAAATTTCCGTCGGAGTCGCTTTCTAGAACAAACATATCTATCTGCAAGCCGTCCATATGTTTACAACCTCCAGTTAAGCAGGTTTTATAGCAACTTTTCCGGTCGCGTAGTTTTCCAAGCATACCAGTTTGAAACGGAACTTGGTAATGTGCGTCTGTTTGTTCCGTTTGAAAGAAAATATCCTCGGGAAGCTCGCTCACGCCATATTTGATAAACTTTTCAAAGTCTGCTTTCGGAATGGATATGTCTACATCATTGTCGAACGGGTTGTGTCCATGGTGTCTGACCGCGCCGAGAAGAGACCCTCGGTATAACCAGTATCTAATACCGTGCTTCTTAGCAATGAGATCAAAAATTCTGATAAGCCTTGTAAGCACTAACTGTGATCGCCGAAGCAGTGTGGGTCCTTTCTGACGAATATCCGGACAGTTTATCTCGCCGGTTTCGTCACGATGACACGGAGCTATCGATTTGTAAGGAATCGGATGAAAGTCGATTTCTTGCACGGAAACTTTGTGCGACGCCATTAAAAGTGTTTTCATCGCAAACACCCATACTCCCAGCACAAAAAGAGCTGAAATGAATGTAGCGTTCCTTCTGCTGCGCTGCACTGACCGAAGGCCGGTCCATCGCCAAACCATGTTCATGATTTTGAATAGCTTTCATTAGCACACTCTTCCTGCCTTTCAGATCTGTCAAAAAGAATACTCTGACGTCATAAATGTCGATCAAACTGAAATGAATATCTTCAAATAAGGTTGCTTGCGTGACAAGTCCACGTAAAAGTTAAATAAAGTTGTCTCGTTTTAGGATTTTAAAATTGCAGCTAAAAATTGTCGTTAATTAAAGATCGTTTCATGTAACATCACCCTTAAGGTGGATTTCCACAAGAGAAAATAGTGTGATTTCCACTGACGCGTAATTTTTTACGCGCGTTTACGTTTAGAGACAATGTATGAACGACTTGCGTAAACATGTACCGTATTTACTCGAATAAGCGCCGCGGCGCTTATTAAATTTTTCGCTCCTCAAGTGCGGCGCTTATTCGAGGGCGGCGCTTATTCGAGGGCGGCGCTTATTTAAAATTTGGACGCCACAAAGAATTTAATATTTAACAGAAGTTAAAAATAGCGTCTTTTGATTGTCAGTATTTGTCTCTTGCTAAAGAGGGAAGTGGCGCTAGCTGTCCTGGCAAAGTTCGCGGCCTTCACAACATTTACAGAACTACGTATTATAAGAACGTTGGATAGAAAAACTAATGGGCGAGCGGTAAAACGTATCACTTTTAACTGCAAGACATCGCTTTTGGAAGAAATGTCCAAATTTTAGAGTTGCCTTGTTGTGCTGTTTTTAGTTGAACGCAATTCCTCGAATAAACGCCGCATCGGGACTGCGGCGCTTATTCGGGGGCGGCGCTTATTAACTTTTTTGTCCCAAATGCGGCGCTTATTTGAGGGCGGCGCTTATTCGGGGGCGGCGCTTATTCGAGTAAATACGGTACGCAAGTCGTTCATATATTGTCTCTAAATTTTTTCACGCACGTACAAAATAACGCGTCAGAATAACGCGTCAAATATACTGAAAATAAAATAGAGAAAATGTATGGACGGCTCCGGTGCGTCTGCCGAGAACTAAAAAATTCTTTCAGAGTCTTCAGATTTCGTCCGCATGGAAAGCGAATCCAGTGCTGTCGCTATGCGCTACACTCGATACTGGCCTACCGGGGCTTCGGTTTTCGATTTTTCTCGAGTTTTTTTGCGATAGAGCGATAGTTAGCGATCAAATGTATTACATAGTAACCTAAAAGTTAAAGTTATGGGTAAAATAAACAGTTCCTACCTTCACTTCACTCAATTCAAGATAACATGTATCGAAGAGCACCTGCTTTGAGGCTATAGGAAATTGCCGACAAATGAACATCTAATGCCCCGTCCACACTGACCCGGGTAAATTTAAAAACGGAGAATTTAATTTGAAAACAATACACATCATCGCACGCAGAGTAACAACGCATGCACAGAGCTATTGTTAAGCTAGTTAAACCTTTTGTTTTAACAGAAAACGCATGACTAATTATATTAGACGAGCGACTATTTGGAGAGCATTTATGAAAAGTACCGTTTTCGGTGACCGAAAACGCCGGTTCAGTGTGAATGGTTGGCCTAACCGGAGAAAAAAAGATGCGTTTTCAAATTTACCCGTGTGTGTCAGTGTGGACGGGGCCTAAAACTGTAGAACAATTTGTGAATCGTGTGTAATCGTGGCAAACTTTAACACCGCTAGGTGTGACAAGTTGATAGAATTCGTTGTTTAGCTGTTGAGTAATTTGCATTAGAAAGCCATGTGTTGAAATGTGCACCCGTCTGGAACAAAAGGCAACCTGCTGACGTGTAAATCTGTTTTAGGGCCGCTTCGCACTAGCGGACAAGTGTGAATTAGCCATGTTCGAAACGAGCAGGGTACTGGGTACAAATATTCAATATCGATTGAATTGAAAAATTGGGCCAGTCATCTGAAAGAGCATCCAAAAATTAGTAACTTAGTCACATTTGAGAGTTATTGGTTTAAACGCAAAGGCATGGTACTCTTTTAAAAAATTAGAGAGCTTTATTATAGTATGAGCTGTCCCTCCAATCCATACTAAGCTCTCTTATTTTAACGATTTCTAAAAGTGAACCATACCTATGCGTTTAAACCAATACCAATCAAATTTTGTAAATAAACTAATTTTTGGATGCTCTTTCAGGTGACAGCGTTCATTTTTCAATTCAATCGATATTGAATATTCGTACCCAGTCCCCTGCTCGTTTCGAACATGGCTAATTGTCCTGACATTTTTGACAAAAAATTGTCGCGATAAGTTGTCAGGGACATCTTGAAGGGACCAAAAAGTGAAAATATGAAAATTCCAAAACAATTCGCATTTGAAGTGCGCGTGTTCTCATGCAGTGGAAAAATGTCTCAGTCGCCTCAAGATAACTTTTTCTTTTCTCACCCTTATATTGGTACAGACCCTTCACATATACAGCTATTTCGAGAAAGGTTATCGGAAAAAAGCACAAAAGTGCAAGCGACAATATTCAGCAGCTCTCTACTTCTAGAGGTACTGCACGTGCTGAATACTAATAAGATGGCGACATGACAAACTCGAAGTTACATGTTTTCTTTCTCTTCAGACATGTGGAAACAAGGTACTTTTTAGCTACGCTGAATTTTAGAAGAATTTTCAAAACTCAAAGACATGCAACAGAAAAAGTAAAGCTACAGAAAAAGGCCTCCTGAAAGAAAAAAAAAATCTTTACGTGCAAAAATACAAACTTGTACATTTTCGCTCGGTCAGTATGCTGCTTAGAGGCAGGTTAACGGCCCCTTAGAAGTTTTGTCTGTTTGACAAAATTTGCCCTAGTCGAAACAAGTTGTTCGCACTTGTTTGCGATTGTTTTCATTAAAAATGACAAAATGTATCGCGCGTACAACGCGGACCAATCATAAGACAACTGCTTCTTTGTTGTTATGTATTGTTGGAAAAGTTTTTCGTCTCAAAAAACGTATTCGCATTTGTTTTCTCAACAACTTACACATTATAGATTATATCTTCCAATTGTTACAAAACCTGTCTCCAAGTGCGAATTGCCCCTTAAGGTCCAGTAATACGGGCAGCATTTTCCCTCAACTTGCCTCTCAACATTGCTGCATTGCAAGTTGTAAAGTGCTGTTGCGCGTATTACCTCCCGTGTTGTAAGTTGCGGCAATATATATTGCACGAAGTAGACACGAGTTCGACATTGTGTAACATGTTGCCGCAACTTGCAATACGGCTGGTAATACCTGCAGCAACACTTTACAACTTGCAATGCAACAGTGTCGGTGATATAAGTTAAAAGAAAAAAGGTTGCCATTATAACTGCGCCTTTTTTCATTTATCAATCATGTTCCAGTTTTTATAGCCTGAATTTCGGCCTTCTCCTCTGGTCGCTTAGGGATGGACAATTTTACTTTTGTTTGTTTTGTTTTGTTTTGTTTTTCTTTCCTTCGCTCGCCTTCGTCCCCCCTCGTTTTTTCCTCCCTCGCCCGCGTTTTTCGCTTTTTTCTTCAACTACTGAGAGCCTGGAAAAGGCTAATGCATTGCTAGTAAGCAAGTAAATATGAAAGAAGTGTTTCTTTTTTTTAATATTACCAAAAAATGCTTTTCTGAACTTCTAGATTTCAAAATATGACCCGCTAGCGGTTAGCGCCTTCGGTTGCCTCGAATATCCGAAAAGCCTGGCTATGTACGGGCCTGAAGCGTAGCCGTCTGTGTGTACCATATTTTCAAGCGTTCATTTTAAACTTGGCCTAATGGACCCGGCTTTTATTTGACTCTTGCAAAGTATTCGAGCCCGGCGTTTATTAAACAACGTGTTTCATACATCATTTTTGACAGACTTACATATTTTCAGTACAACTACAGCGTTTTATACCTCAGATGAATGCTTGAGGGAGTTATTTACAGCTCCACCTTGGAAACCCGGCGTTTATTTGATACTCGGCGTTTAATCGAGAAAATACGGTATTGGACAACCCTGATTTTGAAGTTGAAGTACACTCAAGGCGGGACGGAAAAAAAATGAACCCTCATTCTCTCTGCACCCCGTTCAAGGGACTGTGTCACGGATTTTACCAGATTTTTGAACCAGCAAAATTTATATTTGTGTCGCAGGAAACCTTAAAATAATAGTCCACTTTTATTAACAATTGAGCACTGAAACTGTTAACGAGCATCTTTGGCTACGGACGGCTCGGATGGAAACGGATTGCACTTTGAAAAGTTAGGCAAAAGTTTTCAAGTTGTTTCCGCGCGTCTTCGAAATATCGATATTTATAGCCGTAGCTTGGTTTATCTCCGCAAGTTAAGGTTATATATTCCTTTAGATGTTCAAATATAAAGTATATTTAGAATTAAGTTGCCTACCACTAATTTCAGAACGGTTAAGACTAAAAAACTGCCAAATCTCCGTGACATAGTCCCTATAATATTCTATCAATTTCTTGCGCGCATGCTTTCCTGTAGGTATTTTCAGTTCTAGTAATACATTTCTTACCTTTTAAAGTGATCCTTCGTCCTAAGTTTCTTTGCAAATGAAACGGTTTTATAAATAATTTTGCGTTATCCGTAAAGAGAAAAAAATTGCCAAGGAAACTCAGAAAACCTATTGAAAATCATGTGTGAGACTCTTGTGTATTTTTTAAAAGGATTGCATAAAAAAGTGTTTAAATAGGTAAACATTTAAGAATAAAAATTAGGGATAAGAGTTTTGCACAACGTTTCGATGTCGCCATGACATCATTTTCATGGCGACATCGAAACGTTGTGCAAACCTTTTATCGCACTATCCCCCACATAGATGGTTTTCGGCGATATCTTAAACTTGCATATGAAACAGAACAGATAACAAAAACCACTACTCTGAAGAAATGGGAACTTTTGAAAAATTTCATTTAAAAAGGTCAAATAACCAAAGAAAACTCTTGTATCCCCTGACATTCCACTTTCTACCCCCACTTGCCTTGGCAATGCCACCAACAGCCCTGCATTTTTAATTTCTGCCACCATATTGATTTCGTCCTCTTTTTCCTGCCCCTTTATCGTTTTTGTGCTTATTATTTTCCTATGGCTAAGTAGTGTAGAGCTTTGTAATACATCGTTTCGTTTTGTTTCTTTTCTTTATTACCTTGTAAATTTTTTCCTTCCTTGTGTGTATTGTATTGTTGTAAGCATTGTTGTAAGCATTAATAAAAAAAAAAAAATAATAATAATAATAAAAAAAACCTTTTATCGCTAATTTTTATTCTTAAATGTTTGCTCGAATTTAATGACATTTAAGGAAAAGCAAAATGGAATATATTTGTATGTTGTCGCTTAAAGTTTTAATGGCAGCGGTACACTCTTCTCAGTTGAACATGAAACCAACATTTCGGACCCGACGAAATATTTTTTTGTAAACAAGCAAATACCATCAAAACCCACGAGTAAGAACCTAATTTTTCCAGGTTAGCCTAAACTGGTTCTTACATGAATAAAGGGCAATTAACACAGTTTTACGCTATTTAGGTTCTTATGTATAGGTTCTTATTTTCTGAAGAAAAATTTACATTGTTGCTTATAGAATTTTTAGTGGTATTCGGCCTATTCCTTGAATAAACCTGGCATACCACATAAGTGTTTATGTAAAAATGAAGCACTAGTCATTCAGAATTACCTCT